>NC_137504.1:28142500-28170000 GCF_041902795.1 Electrophorus electricus | reverse complement strand
ACTTTAATTGGTCCTACATTATGACCTCTCACCTCCCCCTCAGCCCGCCACAATCCACGCTGCAAAAAGGCAACTATTATTCGTCGGTGTTAGTTATTCAACACAACTGTGTGAGCCATCACGAGAAATCGTTCCCCGAACCATTGATGTGTAAGCATAAAGAAATTACACTGAATTTAACTCAGTATTTAGTGCAGTTTTGATGCACATCTACTTTTCGGAGTTTGTATTTTGTATGTATAAGGTCTAAGTATGGTAAAATCTATGCATTAACTTCACAACCACCTTCAGAAATGTTTAGGCAAAACCCAGATTCCTTTTGGTCATTCAGACATACTGTGAGCACACAATATGGTAATAGTGTCTTACTGGAGTTCAGAGATATAAATGTCTCATAGATTTGTTTGAAAACAGAAAAACATTTTCTATTATAAAGAAAAGAAAGTTAGAAAAACAAACAAGAAATGATATCAGTGCAATAAGACATGTTTACATCAAATACGATAGCAACCTCCAGAATACAAGGTATGTGTTCCTGTCCTGGGACTAGCCATTTGGCTGTAAGGGAGCCAATAGCTGGTGACATGTGAGAGGATTATCAGCCATGTCTCAGCCATGTCTCAGTCATGTCTCAGCCATGTCTCAGCCAAGGCAGAGGACACAGCCAGCCATGTTCAGCCCAGAAGTGCTGGCAGACCAGCCATTTTGATATGACAATATTACTGTGACTACTACAGCCCGTGCTAATCTAGTAGCAGCTCTTTCTTGTCTAACTGACTTTAACTATGCTAAAGAAATCTCTTGTGGCATCTCATCTCTGGTGGCATCAAGGGCAACATCCACTAATACCCTAATTCCATAATTATTATGAGATCTTCCCCTTAGCAGCAGTATGTCAAGGGTAAAGAAGCAAAAGGAGATGGGGGTTTGTCTAGAGAATTGTGAGATGAACCTTACCCAAATCTCCAGGGTGGTCATGGTGTGTGTGTGTGTGTTTGTGTGTGTGAGACTGTCTGAGAGAGAGTAAGGCAGAGACAGGGAAACAGAGAGAAAGAGAGGGAGACAGAGAGGCAGTGAGAGAACATAGTTCATGCTGAGTGTGTGGTGTTTCTGTCGTATTTCACTTTTCCTGTAGGGAGAGAACATTATGATGGTACATGGGGGGAATGGTTGTCTTTTACCACACACACACACACACACACACACACACACACACACACACACACACACACACACATACACACACAGAGTTATGGTATATGACAGCTAGAGAGATGTATTATCTCAACAGTAAATATGCTCCATGTGAAGAGAATGTTTTGTGTGTGCAATGTTTTTTTGTACAATGGATTCTGGACACCTCATGCTTTCGCAATTTAACCACTTGATGTTTGCATACCTTATGAAGCTATAATGAACATTTGCTTTTGAAACTGCCTTTGGGAAGAATCTAACAAAGCTTTTGATGACAATCCATCTCCGGTTTACGACAAGCCCTGGAAGAATGGATGACTTTGCCCTATGTGTCATGTTTCTATAAATTGTGAGAAGATGCATTCTGATAGAAATGTATGCTTGTGTTCCCAGTCTTCAGTGTGTCTGTGTGTGTGTATGTGTGTATGTGTAAAAGGGTGAGTGCATTTGTGTGTATGAGTTAGTGTGTATGTGTGTGAGTTAGTGTGTATGTGTGTACATGAACACACACACACGCACACACACACGCGCACAGACACACACACACATGCACACACAATTACTTCCATATAAACCTTTCTGCGGTGTCATTTACCAGGGGACGGCTGTTCAAAAACAACACTCCCCTCCAAACACACGCACACACACACACACACACACACACACACACACACACACACACACACACACACATGAAGATGGCAGCACATCATGCGTTCAATTCAAGTCCCAAAACATGAATCCTTTACAGTTGCCGAAGGCAATTCATGTCTTTATAGTAACCTTGGCAATGCCTTGCTTTAATTCTCTGAAATTCTTACAGCGCCACCCTGTGGAAGCAATGTTGTCAGCGGCTTGATAGTCCTGTTGAAATTCATGGTGAAAGAAGATTTATAAATGCCAATTACATCCAGATCACCTTGAGTGGGTGTGGTGGCCGAAACAGCAGCATATGGGAGGTGACTGAGGAGAACTTTAAGATGCACAAGGCAGACCCACACTGGATCTGCCCACCCTAGCCCCACCAACACTCCACACTGGACCCTCCCAGGCGGGATGCCATCCACATGAGACAAATAGAAGATGACAAGCTGCAAACCAGGAGTTGTTGGCAGACACACATAATTGAGATTTCAGCACCAGCCTTGACTGATGAATTGTACAAAGCATAAACGACAATGCAGTGCGATGGTCTTAGGCACTGACTAATAAAAAATGCCAAATTTAGAAAAACAGAATGGACACAGTGGGTTACTGTAAGGAAAATTGTGAATGCATGGGTGTTTGTTTATAAATGTACTTTTCGGTACTTATGAAAGCTCAGTGTTTCGAGAATCTTAATCTTTTCCTCTTCTTACTTGTTGTACCCTCACCCAAAGCAAACTCACATCCAGCCATTTTTCCTAATGCACTCCAAAAGGAATGTTATCTCTACTCATGCTTTGATATGCGCGCGCACACACACACACACACACACACACACACACACACACACACACACACACACACACACACACACACACACACACACACACACACACACAACCACACGCAGATGGAATGCAATCACCCCGTTTAAACCACTCTGTAAGGTTAAGAGCTCCAGTATAGCACTCTGACTATCAAAAGCCAGTCCAGCTCACAAATAAATAAATAAGTAAATAAATAAAATAAATCCAGTTTATTGCCCAGAGAGGAGGGAGAAAATAGAAAAAAGAGCACTCTAAACAATTCTGCCCACACACCCCCACTCATCACCCCCCCCCCCAACTGTTTTTCCCTGGCACTGGCAACCCATGCCTTTAACATCTTATCCACACATCATTCACCAGCAACCATAACTTTAACTAAACAAAGAATAACATGATAAAAGTAGCAAGAATTATGAATTTGATGAAAAATAAAAGCAATAATGAATAGTTGGGAAATACAGAGTGCACGGTATACACACACACACACACACACACACACACACACACACACACACACACACACACACACACACACACACATCCACTTACTTACCAAGCCAGTGTTCGCCAGTGATCTTGCCAAAGCCTTCTCTGTAAGAGTCCCAGTCCCGGAAGAAGTTCACAGACCCGTCTTCACGACGCTGAATCACCTGAAATGAAATATGATCTCGATAAGCAGTCAACCAGAAAATACCAGGGCCAATAAGGGCAGCGGTGTACACTCATATCTTCCCAGATCATGGGACGAACTCCACTGAATGTTTTTAACAAAGCTTCTCAGTGATGTGCCCATTGCTTTATTTCGGTTTGTTTTGACAAGCTTCAGGGATCACTTGCTCAGCTCCTCTTCTCTCCAGGATTAACGCACGCCTCTTGAGCAGAACAACGCATGAGCACACCTTCATGCAGAGTGCCAGCACTGCCATTCACAAGAACTGCTTAATCTTCTTAACTGCTCAGCAGCCCCAAGCCTAATGATCTGATCAACCATGTTCTCCAAATTATTATGGGCACATGGACCAGGAACAGATGGATCCAAAGGGCACTTGGAATATGCACGAATCATCGCTAAAGATCCCGTTTCTAGTCATCCGCAGATGTTCCGGGAAACTACTGCATAAAACAAGGATGGATTAAAAAGGCACCAGGTGTTTGCCAGACATGGCAGCTCATGGCTGACCTTCAGCTTTGGCACGAGCTGGCGCCCCGCTCCACCTGGTGGTGGGCGGAGCACTTGGATCTTCAAAAGCAGCACTACACTACATTGGTCGCTCTCTTGCCAAACTATTGGCAACTGTGCCACTGCTATTGTAGAAATCGAGTAAACAGTTCTATCCTGACTTGTCACTGGAATCCCTGTGCCATTTGGAGATAATAAGCATACATAACTTTATGAGATGCATAACTTTATGAGATGCTCACAGACCAGTGATTTGGTCCTTTCAGGATTACAATGCCCTGAATTTAATTGGAAAGTTGAAGAAAAAACAAAAACAAACAATAAACATACAAACAAGTCTCACAGTAAAACTTGGCTCTGTACACATCTCTTATGTGCAAACATGGAGAAGGTTTGAATTTTGACATTCATGCACCGTGCAGATCGGAGTTGGCTTCGACTCTGATGTGACATGTAGACTTATTCAGCCTGCAGAAGAGGAAACTTAAAAGGCTCAGGGCTCACTTCCGTTTTCTTTTGCATAAGGTTTCTGATAATCCCCTGTCTGCATGCCCTCATGATTCGTAATCTGTGTGTGTGTGTGTGTGCGTGTGATGAGAGAGCACTCTTATATGACAGCTTCCTACATCTATAACTGATCTGTATGGATGTATAGATGGGTGGGTAGAGAGGTAGGGCGTGTCCAAAAGGGACTTGGGATTTCTTGGGATTTTTCGTGAATATATGCGCACACACCTTTATATGCCCTATACACGGGAGGGCTCCCTGAAGTGGATTATAAATAAGAGAGTGACTTCTTGACTTGGTTCACACATGTGAAACAGCTACACTAAGCGCAAATGTGTGTCATCAAATAATATCCTGTGTTTTACCTTATGTTGTGCAGCTGGGATAGCACTGTAGAGTTTGAGCTTTGGGAAATACGCAGTTTCCATCAGCTTTCCACCCTCTTTATATAAGACAGGTTTGGGTGGGGCTAGTTATGACTCATTGTGTGTAGCCTACAATTAAATAGGCTGCTGAACTGTATGATAAAGAATGCCTGTGCCATAATGGTTGGTAATCATATCCGCCAACAACCATCATAAATATCAAGTACATAATTGCATTCCTTGGGGGTCTTATCAGATTGACCTGTTTCACAAAAATCCCAACACCTCACCTTATGCTACCTCATTTACATAGAACTCCAATATGAGGTTCACTGGGTATGAAACCCAAACATTTGTTCTGAGGCCAAAATCATACATTCATGTTGCAATACTGCCTGGGCCTTCACACTTCTACAAATATACGGCCCAGAGACAAAGAACAGATAAGGCAGAGAGATATAATTGTCTATATGAGATGCGTGTGAGGGCTGTCTTTGTGCGTATGCATGCGTGTGCGGTGGGCTGTGTGTGCATACTTTGTAATGTAGTGGAACTAATAAGGCAACTTTTTGTCCTTTGCATCTAGTTCCAGGGGCCAGTCTGGAAACTAGCTGTCAGCACAGACCCACAGATAATGAAGGGGCTTGTTGCTCCCTGAGCTGATTTTATCTTTTCTTCAAATCCAGTGCCTTGCGTCTTATTTTTCTGGTGTCTTCTACATTCAGACCCGTCTTGCCTCTGCGCAAATAAACTGAATGTCCAAAGCCATCAGTAAGTCCTCCGACGTGCGTCTTCCTAGAGTATAATCAGGTTTATTTATAACCTATTTCCCCCCTTCTTCTCCTTTTCAAATAATGAGAGTGTGAAGAAAACCCAGTTTCATCTATTCTTCAATCTCTCATCTCCATTATGCTACCCCTGGCATGTAGGGAATGAAGATTTACTGATAAGTCAAATGCTGTGCTATTTTACCATTTAAATCTGAAAGCTTCATTACTGTATGATGACGGAAATGTTTCCTGTCACTGTAGTCACATGGAAATAAAGGAAAATAGGCAATACTGAATGCACTATACCACACGGGTTCAGTTTAACAAATAAATGCATCTCTTGGCTTGAGGATCTGAAAAGCTGTGGAGGACTCTCAACAAACTGTGTAAACACAGGCATAGAGCAGTAATATGTGATCCATCTATTCAAATGAAATATGTGCAGACTTATAAACTGTTGGGACCTAACAACCCATCTAAAGGTTCACATAGAGAAGACCCTGATTCCAGCAGAGGCTTGAAGAAGGCCAACTACATTGAGCAATGGAGCAGCTATGGAGTAGCTATGTCTGTATGTCCAGTGTACTATAAACCCCTACACTGTTCACATCAGTATACTAATAACCCCTAGAACAATCTCTAGACGTCAGCCTTAATAAGAGGCACCTGAATGAGTTTCACCAAATGTAGGTACAAATCTGCCAAAGACACATAAAGGCCAGGGGCTTTCACAAGTCCAATCCCCTTGATTTACTGTTAGTATTCAACTCAATCACATGGTTGACTAAAAACCTTCACAGATATATGGCAAGGAAAAAAAACTAAGATGGCATGAGGGAGAAACCCTGAGAAGAAGAAACAAGCGGAAAAGCCAATTTTCTTTGGCTAGCAGGGCCTTCACAGGGACACGAGTAGACCACACCCTAACACCTCCTAAATGTTCTCTAGTGTCCCCTCACCACAAAAATATACATTATTAGTTTACATGAGTAAAGATATGTTTTCACATGAAATATGACACATTTCTTAAATTGGACCTCATATTTTTAGGTTTATGGCCATATTATTCCATCTTGCAGTGTGCTAGGTCAAATGGTACCTCATTAGGAAGAGAGCTGAGATTGTTCTGAACAATATTATATTAATATGAAATATGGGCATCATGCTATAAGTAAGAACCTTTAAAGTGAATTAAAGAAAATATGCAAAAACAAAGAAAATGCCCTTAGACTTCAGAGGGTTAGACCACTATCAGTACTAATTTCTCCTTCATTATTTGTGATTTCTCCTTAATTCTTCATCAGGCACATAAGGCTTCTAATGCTTCTATGAAAGACTATATATGTAATATTCGTAAAGAGGAAAGAACATTCCTCTGCTATTTAACTATGGTGAAGAGAGTAACACCTTGTTTAGCCAATGAAATTGACCCTTGTGAGTTGTAAGATAATCTGTAAAACCCACAGGAGGGTCTGCAGTGCTACTTGGCACAGTGCTTCAGTTGGCAACTGCTGGGATTATAGAATGCTGGTTGAAAGCACAAAATAAACAGGCTTCATTCAAAATACATCACATACAGAGTAAATAGTAAGGGTTCCTGACTTCTTTAGAACTGTCCTCAAACACAAAGGTTGACACAAAGTTTGGGTCTAATCACGTAAAAATACCTCAGGGCATATCAGTATTCTATTACTGCACTCAACCAGACAAAAACAAACAAAAACAAACAATCCAACCCAATGCTGAAGGCCCTGTGTCTGAAATGATGTAAAATGAAAAACAGTGAAATTCCAACACAAAGTGGGAAGAAAGAAATGCGAATGTTTACAAGTTTTAGTTGTATGAAGTGAAATCTTATTCACCTGCATTATATGAATGGAGGATATCTGAAGAACATGCTATTTATAAGGCAAATAAAAAACAGTTTCTGTAGTATTCAGCATTATATTGCATTTAGAGCATTATAATGCAAATATTGCATTTAGTGTATGCATTAATGGCTGGCACGTTTTTGATTTTATGATAGTATATTTTACGATCGCCTAGTTTATAAGTTAATGATAGTAAAATCACCTAGCATTGATCGTAAGGCAGTTTTATATTTCATAACCTGCAGATGGACTAAGCTATTTCTTTTGCACAGACAGCAGCTCTGCTAAAAGCCAGTCTATTGAGAATAACACCAGCCTCCCACCCCCCAAAAACATGAACTGATATCTCCTTAAACTTTGAATTATTGTAAATCTGAGTTTAATGTTAAAGCCCAAAATGTCTTACTGTATCATAGGAGAGGGAGACAAACAAGGAATCAGAGACTAATCAACGTGTAGGTCTGGAGTTTAGTGATCAAGAAGAAAGTCATAAGCAAAACTATTGAAGCTTTCAGTTTATTTTAATACTTAATTTGATGACATATATCTAGTTTTCATATTAGAAATAAACTCGAGGATTACTTGACTAAGAGAATGGAGACAGCATTGCATGACTACCTTTGCTTAATCTGTCTGCTGAACATGAATGTATTTAAGTCATGTTTAATCTCTGCCTAATGTAAAGTGTGTACATACTACATGTCAGCTTGACAAAGTAATTCTATTTTTTATTGATTTTATCCTGTTGCTACTCTAAGAATTCAAGAAACCATATGGGGGTATTTTTTAAACCTCCAAAGCCCACAGATGAGAGCCCAGCCCTACTGTCCAAAAATCTCTAGTGTAAATGTATGACTGAAACCAAACCTCTTGAGGTTAATGATCTCAAATCATTAATTACTATAAAAGATTGTGTACTGTATCTTTCATTTCACACGTAAACATATGATCGTTGTGATTCCCATGCGCTTCAGTGACACTGAGATGAAGGCAGTTACCCAAAGTAAAATGACTGAAAAACTGACCAAACCCCAGGGGTGTCAGAGAGAAGGAGGGGTCTAGGCAAGAGAGCAGGTGCCGCCTTATGCCACTGTAACCCTCTTAGATGCCCTATAGGCTTATGGGAGCTCAGCCTCACTGGCACAAAACTAGAACAGAAATAGCTGTCAAGGTGGAAGTCGGTTCGGTCTCTCTCTCTCTCTCTTTCTCTCTCTCTCTCTCTCTCTCTCTCTCTCTCACACACACACACACACACACACACATACATATATAATAGCAGCCAATCTTTTTGCAGTACCAAAAAGACAGTGGAGGTCAATGGGGCTTTACCCATCACTGTCTAACAACAGTGTCAAAAAAGAGGGAGAGCGCAAGCCAGAGAGAGAGACTGAATAGTTGCTCCCCAAAAAGATATCTCCCAAAGCCCTTTTGTATGCTTAGTTATTTCTCAACTTTTAATGTTCAAATTTAAAACCTTTTTTTCTTGGTCAGAATCTTCTCAAAACCTACTTATTATGTTATATTCTCTCTTTACACTGTGACTGGGCCATTTCAACTCTTCAATTTACTTCTACTTTGTCATTATAATATACAGTAACGTATTGAATATACAGCGCGATGCAAGGCTTTACTTAATAGCCCCGTGGCAGTATAATATCATTAAAATAGAGAAGGAAATGTAAAAGTTCTGGAAAAAATAACTTCAGCAAAATTTAATCACAATTTCTGCAAAAGTGCTACAGAGTCTGAGAGAGAGAAAGCAGTGACAAAAATAGGTGTCATGTCACATGGATCAATTTGCCACTGCAGATGCTAACAGAAATGCCCATGCACATCCCATACTCAAGATCTTGGAAAAAAACAACAACAACAACATAACGGCCATAATGGATTTGTGGATGAAATATATTTAATCAGTATGTTAACTTCACTTAGCACCAATTAACATTAATGAATGAGTGATAGTCTTTTAGGCATTAATTAGCTCTCAAAAATAGAAATTTGTCTTATAAATTTTGTGCCAGCTTATACATTTCACTCTCCCAGTACCCAGGAGTTGACGTGGAAATTGATGTGACTTGCTGAGCAGTGATCTGTGAAAGCTCTCTCTGTGTTCTTTCTCTAAATTAGTCTATTGAACTGCCATTTCACTGTAAATGACAATCGCAGGGTTCTGGAAATGTCAGCTGACACATCCATTGTAATGAAGGCCGATTTCCTGCTAATTAACGCTAATACCTAAAGATTTTGGTGGGTGGGGTGAGGGGAAGGGGGCAGAAATGTCATTGCGGCAGTGTTTGTTGATCGGGAGAGCTTTTGAAAGGGTACTGAGGCTAGCAGGAGTGGTGCATGAGCGGGACACGCGTAAGTGGCATACGATTGGGTCACAGAGTGTTGTGATTGACTCTGATAGGTTAACCCTATGCATGCGCGTAGACATGTTTGTCTGAGTTGCATTTGGAACAGCCATTGCTATTATAAAGCTTGTTGTAAAAGTACAGTATGTCACATCTCAAACATTCACGGTGTGGCCATTACTTCAAAGATAAAAGCTTTATTTTCATTATTTCATTTTAATTGAGAGCTTAGTGTAATGAAATGCCTTTCAGTGTATCTTAAGGAGCTTACATATAGCCAGAGGGTCTATCTTTGTTTTAATAAAATAAGCTCTGCAAAGTATGCTCTTTTTGTGCTATGGTCAATGGAAACCTTTTCTCCTTAATACTTATTACTTCTTCACCATCCATCAATCTGTTACACATCGATTCTTTCTTTAATAAGGCTTATTATTTGGCTTGGCTAAATGCTGTGACTGCCTATGTGAATTTGGTGTATAGGCCAAGCTGGGGTCAGTGAAGCCTTGTTCTCATGTGCCATTTCACCACAAGGGTGTCCACAGAATGACCACATCACAATGGCCACTTTGGTCCTGCTTAACCAAAAAATGGTCAGTTGTTATTCAGGACCACAAATCAATGTTCCCTTCTCTCAGTGAGTTACTCTGGCTGTGAGATGTTTTTAGCATGTGGGCACTTTTGAATGGTCAGTGGTGGGCAGACTCTGTAATTCTTGGTTGAGAACTGATTGGAGCTGACAATGGAGCTGGAGAACAACTGGTGAGGTTAAGAGAGTGACATTAGGTTTGGTGAAATCTCTCTCTCTCTCTGTCTCTTTCTTATATAAATCTATATATCAAGTAACATTCAGACAATGTTCACCATGCTTCATTGCTGTTATGTAATTGTAAAATTAATCAAAATTGGCTAGTGTATCTTTAATAAACCCATCTGTGTTACCTAAATCCACATGCAGCTCAGATTTCCACACAGCACTGAACCGTGTAAATGCCACTAATTAACTAATTAATCTATTAAGAACGAGTAATAGAATAATATACTATTAACACCTCCTCTGCTCTAGACATCTACTAAGTTAAGGCATAGATACTGTTTGTCTGAGCAGTAAAGCAGACTATTTTACTGACAAATAGTTTACATTATATTTGGTTGGACATATTTCTCTTAACATACACTGGGCTGTACAACAGAACACTCTCCTCACAATAACTGGTTGAGTTTGTATAACTATAAATACGTTTCTGAAATTCTTACATGCATTAAACCTTATTTCCATAGCTGGTGGCAAACAAGGTACATAGGCACATTGTATTTATGTGTCTTTCTTTCTCTTTTTAAAACACACAGACATATACACACAGGGTAGATGTATCAGAAAGACAAGAACCTTTCCTTAAGAGTCTGAATAGTACTTAATTAGGCACAGTCTCTCCCTCTCTCCCTCTCTCTCTCTCTCTCTCTCTCTCTCTCTTTTTCTCTCTCTCTCTCTCTCTCTCTCTCTCTCTCTCATACACACACACACACACACACACACACACACACACACACACACACACACACACACACACACACACACACATTTTGTATTTAATTCAGACTATAGAGGGATGCCATGGTGGTTTACGAATGTCCCACGATAGTCCCACAATTATTAGGCTTAGAACAATGTGTAATGTGCTATGAATCATCAGAAATGCACCAGATATAATTAGAAGAAATTACAATGTAAGGTAGTGTGATGGTGCCTCCCCACCAGCAGCCTCCATCTGGGGGTGGAGGCATCCATGTGGCCTTTTGCATATTTTTTGCAAAAAATATGTTTTGGTTTCTTGCCACACCCTATGCCGGTGGTGCGCGTTGAGTCTCATTCATTGCTACCCCTGTGTGTCTTTATGTTCTACCTTTATAAAGGCCTTTGCGTTTGCATGACCAGTTTTTGGTCATGAATGTTAGCTTCACTTTCATTATTTATTTCGCGTGCACGTTTATTACTAAATTCTTTTGCCAACGTTTATTGTTAAACTCTTCAGTTGGAGACTTGTGTTCCCTTTCTTCCTTTTCCCACGTTCTACACTCATGGCAGGTAAGTTCTAATTTAACCAGTTAGAACAGGTGTCACCTGTTCTAACCTGCCACCCTGTCACATTCGTTAGTAGGGGCTGATAATGGAAAATGCACGCCAAACCAGCCACCAGCTCTGCATGTGTAGAGCTGCAGTCCAGAACTCATCCTTGGCCATGCACACTTCGTGTTGGCCATCCTCTACACCTTCATCAGTGATCAGTTTGTGACCACAGGACTTTTTCGGGCTGCTCACTTTCAGCCAAGCTGTCCCTGGCACATGGAGAAGGCCCTTGTAGACACTGTTAGCAGACACAGTCGTGCCACTACCATGTCAGAGTCTACTGCACTGCTGACAGTGGTCCACCACCGAAATAGCAACAGCGGACCTGTGGTCAGAAACGGACTGAAGACCCGGCTAGAGGGGAGCTGATAAATCATGCCAGGAGATGTTCTACAGACCCTACAGACCCTGATGTTTATGTTTATAATGCTCACCTACAAAATAGGCTTACCCAGTAAGGCTGCCAGTGATTGTATAATAACAAGGAAATAAACAACAGCAAATAAACTAATAGATGGTAATGATTTTAGAGAAAGTGCGCAGCACTATGTACTTCTATATACACCGTGTTCTTCTATATACTCCTGACCACACCACGACGCCTGCTGATAAACACACAGATTTTCAGCCTAGAGGTATTTGTTGCCCAGGCGATATAATTTGCTTGGTGGTTAATTAATAAATCTATCAGAACTTGGGACTAACAAATTTGGATTTTGGAGAGTCATGATTTAAAAAACAAAAACAAGAATGGCTATGGCCTAATTCTGGACCAAAATTTGTATTCTTACAAATACGTGTCTGATTTTTATGTGATTATCACAAAGAATGTAACGCACATTAAGTACTAATACCACACTGTGCATCAGCAGAGCTACAGAGTTCATTAGTCCGGCACCACAGAAGCAGAACAAGCACAGTCCAAAATAAACATTGCTTTGACAATATATGACCAGGTCCTGAAATATGGATGAGAGAGATGAGGGAGTGATTGAAGAGCATTTGAAATAGACGGGGCAAAGGGGAGCATGTGCACACACCAGTGTCTAACTTTTACATTTCAGGTCCTAGTTTCAGTTGCTTTTATAATATTTCAGGAAAAGGCTGTGTGCTTTTGATCAAAGCACCATTTGATGATGCATGATCGTGTGCTACCGTACATGATTTATGCAGGGTTTGCTTTCAGCCCCCTATTTTAAACAAATAAAATAATATTACTCAACTACATTAGAGTGGGCCAGGACCATGAACACAATACTGACTATCACTACTGATGCTCCTCTTTGTGTGTGTGTGTGTGTGTGTGTGTGTGTTTGTCTGTCTGTGTGTGCGGGTGCGAGAGACAGAGAAAGAGAGAGAGAATGAGTAAGACTGAGTGAGTGAGTCAGAGAGAAAGAGATAAGATGGAACTGCACCCCTTTGGCACAAATGGTATATTACTTTTGGCTGTAACTTACAACAACTCTGTGAGGTGATGAAATGAAATACAGCAAGCTGGAACCGAAATACTTGCATAACAAAAAAGGATGAACCTGCTTACCTTACCTTACAGATATATCTTTGTTCCCTGTCATCTTTGATCTGTGAAAGCCTTCCAAAAGGGTGTATGTGCACACGCCTATGTGTGAGCATGTGTGTGTGTATGTGTGTGTGTGTGTAATGGTGAGATAATATGGCGCCCCATGTTCTGTGACAGACAGCTGTCTTCATGGTGCTTCTGCTCCCTGCCGAAAAGCTACAACAGAACAGGAAAAAAGACGCAGCTGGAGATGGCAATCCACAACGCTGTTCAGATGTTCCAGTGCTCAATCCACAGCGCTGTTCAGATGTTCCAGTGCTCAATCCACAGCACTGTTCAGATGTTCCAGTGCTGGTGCCACCAACTGGATAATGCTCTCCTCCATGGAAATCAGCTAGCGCTGAGTGGTGACTGCTTGCTAACTATCAGCACTAAAGCTTCCTTCACCCCTTTACTGGACTGTGGTGAGCCCCTGGGCACCTCCTTTCTCCCATACCGAACTGTGGTGAGCGCCTGGGCACCTCCTTTCTCCCATACCGAACTGTGGTGAGCCCCTGGGCACCTCCTTTCTCCCATACCGAACTGTGGTGATCCCCATGGTAGACCTCCTTTCTCCCATACCGAACTGTGGTGATCCCCATGGTAGACCTCTTTTCGACCATACTGGAATGTGGTGAGCCCTATGGGGACCTCCTTTGTCCCATACTGGACTTTGTCAAGTCAAAGTTACATGTTGGTTTTTGAATCTTTTCTGTTGAGAGACTTGTTGATGCAATGTGTTAGTTGACGTGTTAATCCGAAGCGTGAGAGTACAAATTCACTGGGGTCGACATAGTTTGGTAAAATAAGTGAAGTTTTCCTTAAGTGATTGCAGTCACAGTTGTCACATGTTCCCACAGGAGTCCTCAATTGGGAAGCTGAAAAAAATCGCTTTGGACTATTTTTTGCAGGAAGGGAATTAATAGGATGATTCTACCTGCAAAAAAGCTATAAATTGTCTACGCCAGCCATTACTACACACATCAGGTCAGATCCATGCACACAACACACACACATGCCTTAATGATAAATTATAAATGCAATATAATAATGAAAGCTTATCCAAAGGGAATGCATTAATATTCCAATATCCCATTTTCTACGATACTGTTATGATAGAGGTGTCTCTGACACAGGTGTTCTCTTAAGCTTATAATACATTTACAGTTCTTTGAATGATCATTCCTTTAATGTTTCTCTAATTCAAAGCATTCTTTGAATTTGTCTGAAGTCTATGGAAATCTGAGAAGATCTGACTTTTTAGAGATGTGCATGTAGATAAATGCAATTATGATAATCATAAAACTTGAATTTTGGTCTTGTTCAAAGTATTAGCAATTAGAAGAAAAGAAGCTCTGTCAAAAGCGTGCACTGACTTGTGATTGGGTCATGTGCCGAGTCTTGCGATCGATCCTACATTTACATTGTTGATTATTCTACACACTCTGCTCAGCAATTACAAACGCGTGTATGTTTTGAGATAAGTTTACGGCATGAATGGTTGCAAAATCCCCAGCGTACAGTTTGGAAGTTGTAACAGCAGATCTGACTGCATTGCAAAAATGAATTCAAGTAAGAGTCAATATAAGTTAATGTTGTGTTACACTCATGTAGATGTCATTGTGCTCAATAAAGTATCTGTGTGATATTCTTAGCCTGTGACAGGAGATTTGTAAATATGTTTAACATGCTAGCTCCGATTTGTACTCTACATATTCTCTCATCGAGCTATAGAAGGTTTTACAGTCTAATCATCTCCATAAGACTCCATAAGACACTCTGATGATTTTTCACCCAAGAGCCAGAAGACATTGTGCCGATATTTCGAAGATGAACAGTACGAGCCATAATCTCAGATGAAATCAGAGCAAAAATCATATATTGTTTAATAGAACAGAACAATTATGTTATGGTCCATGGAGTGAGTATGAAGGAAGCAGGACTAGGTGCTCAGCTTAATTTAAGCAGGTTCTCAATGGCTTCCATAATCAAAAAATTCAGGAAGAAAACAAGTAAAATTGTTGAAAAAACACTGGTATTTAGTATGATGTCTCAGTAAATCACTCCACCAAAACTCTAGAAAGTAAACAGGGAAAAAAATCCTCCTTACCGTACTACTGTGTCTGTATTGCACAGTATTAGGGGAAGCATGTCAATACAATATTACAGTGTGTACACTTCTAACAAAATGTTATTTTTGAAGAACGGAAAGACTGCCACATGAGGGTGGAAGGATGCGTATATTCTCCCAACAATAGGAGACTCTCATTGTTGATATGGTCCTTCAAAATAATGCAGTTCGACTGCGTGAAATACAACAGTGGGTTGTTGAAGACAATGTGAATATTCAAGGAATCAACAGTGTGAGTCTTCCCACAATTGGCAGTGTCAATATAGAGCTTTTTTTGCTGCAGATTTTCTTCTTTATGTAGAATGTGTAAGTGATGTTTTTAAAGATGTTGTTTCTTCTGTTCTGCCCAGAGTGCACTGTTTTGCATTTATTTATGCAGTGCGTAATGATTGCTGCATGTTTATACATTGACTGGCTTTGTGTGTTATCTGACGATAGTGTTTGGTTTTGAGTAAAGATAAAATGGCTTTGAATCAGTTGTTCGATTTTGCAAGTCAAGTCAATGGTTTTGAGAGTGTAGCTTGAATTTTGGGGGTTTGTGTTTATTGTTTTGAGAAAAGGAAAGGAGATTTCAGGAAATGTTTTAGCAATTCAGAAAAAACTGCAAAATATTGCAATCCTGTTTGCTTTCCCATTTCATTCCTCAGGAGGTCTTGCAGCTGTGCAGTTCTCAAATCTTGAAGGTGGCAGCCTGGGGTAGTGGATCTGGAAAACAGCAGGACTCTACCCGTGGTGGCCATCATAAATACCCACACAGCCAGTGCTGGTTGGGAGGTGCGAAAAGACTGTGGGGAATTCTTTCTCCCAAAATGGATCAGTCCAGGCACCACCCATTTTCTCCTGAGAGCTGAGAAGAAGCAGAGGCAATGCCACCTGTGGGAGACACCCGACGCGCAGATCTCCCACGACACGTTTCACTTCCATGGCACCAGAGTGGCAGGAAACGGCGCAGCAGGCAGGAGACCACCCAGGGACACTCGAGGACACCTAGCCTCACCTACGTGCCTACTGCTATATGAACTTTTCATCTGATGGTCAAGTGTTAAGAAGGTGAAAAACAAACCAACAACAACAACAAAAACAAAAACAACAACAACAACAACAACAACAACAATATATATATACACACACACACACACACACACACACACACACACACACACACACACACACATAAACTAATGTTCTCCACAGCCTAAGCTAAGGGAGATTAGTGTGTTGATAGTAGATAAAGAAGCTTGTCCATCACGCCTAATGTAAGGTAAGGGATGAATGATAATATGATAATATTTATTTCATGAGCGCCATCGTTCCCAAACATCCGAGTATGATTACACAACCACAGTAATTCCTGTTTCTTATCTCTCTACTAAGATGTTGCCATCTCTGGTAAGGGTTTGTTTTCTGTTTTACCTTCCTGAAGTGCTGCTATGTCTCTGTGGCTCCATTTCACTTTCAGTCACCCATCATTTTGTGCATTCATGAATACAAACACACACACACACACACACACACACACACACACACACACCACCAACACTACCACTTGCTCTGCACAATTTTATCCCTACTGGTCTGGTGCCTGTTTTCCATGCTAATCACAAGCCCCTGTGTTTTTGTGTCTGTGTTAGTGTGTGTGAGTGCCGGTGTGTGTGGTGTGCCCCAAGGGAAGCCAAAAGTGGGACTGTTATGAGCAGCTAATAGCGTTGCTGATTTTATGCATCATCTATTGCCTAGAGCCATCTTTCCCCACACATCTCCATCGCTATCTTTTTTGCCCTTGTAGATTTTTTAATAATGCTAGTTTTCAAGCTCTCTCAAACACATCCTCTTACATGCAAATAAATAGCCCCTACATGGCTTTGATTCAAGTCTCACAACAACATAATCTATGGTAGGATCTACTAGTTCACTGACTCACAAGGCATAGCTTATCCTGATGTGACTGGAACCAAATTCAAATACTGATGATAACCATTATATTCAACTAAAGCACGGTGCGTTCTTCCTTGAAGGCTGCCACATCTGAATGGGAGAAATGTACTGCGTGAAATCTCTCTCTTTCTCTCTCTCGCTCTCTCTCCTTTTATATTTAACCTCCACATCCTTCTCCTAATCTTTCTTCCTCATTCTCCTTCTGTTTCTCTGTCTCTACTGTGGTTTATGGAATTGGACTATAATTTGTCTGTCAATAGTTTTCACCATATTTGTGTCAGAAAAGATGGGTTTGTGAGAGCGATGCCCCGATAAGCGTTACTCACCAGTGACGAGACCCCGCGCCCCTGGAGCTGCAGTGATCTGCCGGCGCGCCCGCTCATTCTACCGCCGCTGTAATCGTTTGCCTGATTTATAGGGCCTGTGACACAGGCCGG
Organism: Electrophorus electricus; assembly: GCF_041902795.1. NCBI lineage: Eukaryota > Metazoa > Chordata > Actinopteri > Gymnotiformes > Gymnotidae > Electrophorus > Electrophorus electricus. Next base: position 28,152,098 of record NC_137504.1, on the reverse strand, counting down.
GGCTACACATGGGTTTTGGGCGGTGAGATGATGTCCGTGGCAGCATTGGAGTGTGCACGTGCACAACTGAGAGTGCTTGCACAGCGGAGGTGTGGACACACATATACTAGGCAGTTTATGAGCATGTCACAGCGAACGACTGTGTGGTGCAGTGTAGAGATTGTGTACGTATATGTGTATGTATTCAGGCAGGCAAACCTTCAACAGGCTGTTGTAGACACACATATACCAGTTTATGAGCATGTCAGAGGGAATGACTGTGTGTTGCTGTAAAGAAATTGTGTGTGTGTGTGTGTGTGTGTGTGTATGTGTGTGTGTGTGTGTGTGTGGTAAAGATAGAGAATATGTATATGCATTTAAGCGGGCAAATATACGCCAAGCAGGTTATGAGTGTGTCAGATTTAATCTTTTTTTAGTGTGTGCGAATGTGTGTGTGTGTGTGTGTGTGTGTGTGTATACGCGTGTGCTGTAAGAGGAGGGCAGAGTATGTATATCCATTTAGGCAGGAACGCATATACCAGGCAATTTATGAGTGTGTCAGAGATGAACGGTGTGTGCTTTTGTAGAGGTGTGCGTGTGTGCGTGAACGTGTGTGTGTGTGTGTGTGTGTGTGTGTGTGTGTGTGTGTGTGTGTGTGACTCACCGTCCAGCCTCCGCCATCCGTACTCATATCGCAGTAGACCTGGAAGCCTGCAGGGTAATGAGTGGGAAACACAGAGTAGATGCCATCTTCTCGCTGACCGCTCGCATGTATATCACTACAGTCACGAGGGCGGGAGCCTGAAAACAAGAGAATGTATGAGAGATCGAGAGAGGGGGAGGGACAGAGAGAGAGAGAGAGAGAGAGAGAAAGAAATAGTGAAATAGAAATAGATATAGAAAGAGAGATGAAGAGAGAGAGAAGGGGACAGGAGCATGAGAATCATTTCTATATGAAATTTATTTCCTCCCAGCATTTGAGAAAGCTGTATGTACTGCATTTCACAACTTATAAGGTGATGCATCTCAGGACATAGTTACTGAGAGGCAAAGGCAAAGTTGTGTTCATTTGCACAGACATTTCTGGCTTAAACCTGCACCTCTAGTATAATAACAACAACACAACCATACAGCCGCTTCCTGGCAGCCCCGAGCCGGCACCCGTGTGCTCTCGTCAAGCTTGGTTTGCATTTCACATATGTACTTTAACGACTTTTAACGACTCAAAACTGTTTCAGCTTCAGTGCCTCTTTCAGCCTCCGAGCTGGTCTGCTAATGGTGGTTCAAATGGGGCAAAGATGGAAGAGAAAAAAAACCCATAACGGAATAATTACTCACTCACTTTAAACGCAGTTTTGCATGAAATTGTTTTGACATTCACTACTTTTCTGAGTGCTAATGGTGAGTTGATCGGAATGCATTTATTTGGCTGAAGAGACAGTAACGTGGAGCTGCTTATGTTGAGAGTGTGACTTCAAATGTCGGCGATTGGTGTGGGGTGGGGAGATTCCAAACCACATGGCACAAAGGGGATTAACCAGACATGACAGAAGATTAAATTGGGGACACTGATTAGAAACTCCGTAGGATGTTGGGTGGATAACTGCAGAATGGACAGATGGATGACACAAGCTTATTCATTCTTGGGCATTAGCTGTGTACAGCTCTCGCTGGAATTAAATTAATTTCATATTGTGTTGGGAGGGAGGGGAATTAATATATCAATAAATCCATGTGTACATGTTTGTAAATTCCATTTTGAGTCATGTCTGTGTTATATTTTTGTCAGATGTATGTATATTTCTCAACCTAAGGAAAAAGGAGCTTTTATGTCTGGAGAATCCATATGAAAACACAAGTATAATATATTCTTCAGAACACACAGAAGGAAAGAAGTGACAAACAGATGAAAAACTGACCGTTGGCACAGCCTTTAAGCCGTGCTCCTCGAACTGGAGCTCTCTGCAGGTCAGCCTTCACCCTGGTCTTCAGCCCACCACCTTCTTTCTGCATGGAGCTCAAAGCATCGCTTACTGAGTTCACCACCTTCACCATGTTAACTTGACTTTCAGAGAGTAGCTGGAAAAGATGCGCGCACATACACACACACGCACACACACACACACACACACACACACACACACACACACGCACAAACAGCTTTACTAAGAAAAATATCTACAAACCAGCACAAGCCCCCTGAAGAATGCTATTACAGTGACCACTTTTAGCACTGCAGACAGCACTTATTAGCGCTGTGGACAGCAACAACATTGCAATGATCCATTTCTCTGCAAGGATCCAATATCAGCACCCTGAACAGCTACACTGCGGTTAAGGTCGATATGATCAGAACCACAATAAGAATGACTTTTTTCCACCAAGTATGTAACACATAAAATGCTATTGTCTTGGTGATTGCTACTGGAAATATGACATTTAACTTAGGAAGAATAAAATAAAGGATAAAAAAGGAATAATTTAGCACAGTAGATATAAGAAGAGTGATTCTGAGCAAAATATGGGAATAAACTCTTATTTACAGGATATTAGTTTTATATAAACAATATCAAACTGGACAGAGATACATTATTCTGCAGAGGTGTAGCTTGGGCTACAGTGCGAAGGCTTGGGATGCTCAGTTAGAGTGATAAAAGTTCACCACAGTTAATGAGTGCTACAGATCTGGGGAAAAAAAAATCAATTTGTAGGTCTAGTCGTGCTGGTTTTAAAGGCCCTTCTTCTAACAGATGGAAGTGGCAGGGAGGGTCCATGGTGAGATGGGTCAGCTATGATCTTGCCAGTGGATTCCTCGACCCTGCTAATGTAGGTTTCCTAATGATCTGGAATGTTATATCCCATGATCTTCTTGGCTGTCCTGATTATGTGTTGGAGCTTGGCTCATGAGGTGACCCATCCAATCCAGTTAGTTATTGATGTGAGGATGCTGTTTAGAGCTGAATCAGGACCTGTGGCAGGTTCAATTTCTTTAGCTGACTCAGCACCAACATTCTTTGCTGTGCTCTTTTTGCGATGTAGACTGAGTTCCCCTTTCACTTTAAGTCCCTGGGTATAGTGGTGCCCAGGAATCTGAGAAACTTCACGGTGGAGACCACAAAGACTTTGGTTCATCTGATGTCCACCACCATCTCTTCTCCACAATCATCTTCTCCACAATCATCTCCAATCTTCTCTAGTCTTTGGCAAGTGGTTATGACTGCACGAGGATACTGGTTGACATTCTTCCTGTAAGCAGCCTCATCGCCATAAGTTATGAAGCTAACCACAGTGGTGTCTGTGAACTTCAAGATTTTCACAGACTGCTCCATAGAGATGCAGTCATTAACGTATAGACAAGAACAGGTGAATAGACACAGCCTTATGGCACTCCAGCACTGAGAGTTCAGGTGTCTGATGTGTGTTTTCCAAGTCACACCTGCTACCTCCTGTTTGTCAAGAAATCCATGACCCACTGGCAGATGGGATCTGGAATGGACAGCTGGGATGGTTTGAATAAGGAGCTCTGACACAATGGTTTTTAAAGCCAAGCTGAAATCCACAAACAGAACTCAAGCAGACATCTCTGGACTGTCCAGATGCTGTAGCACTGAATGCAGGGCAAGGTTGACTGCATCCTCGACAGCTCTGTTTTCTCTGTATACAAACTTCCAGGGATCCAGCGGAGGGTCTGTAATATAGTTCAGGTGGCCTAGGACCAGGTGTTCAAAGGCTTCCATAACTGCAGAAGTCAAGAGGTCGAAGATATCTGTGAAAACTGGTGTTAACTTCAGCAGTGTTTTATCATTGATGGTGAGATTAAATGTGCATCTGGATCTTTTGTCTACTGAAGAGCCTGTAATCATCCTGCTCATTGATGGTGAGGTGAGCAGTACATGAAGAGGCAGTGTGGGTGTGGAGAACAGGGTGGGGTTATTCCCACTTTGGAACCTGCTGTAGAAGGGGGATTTTTCTTGTAGTTTGTAATCTGGAGGCCTTTCCAAGCCAAAGTTGGCTCTTTAGCAGCAACGTGGCTAGGTATACCTGTCTAGGTATTTTATTTTTGCTGCTTTATTCTCTCTCTTCAGTATGTGTTTACCTTCTTTGAGAAAATGGTATCCCCAATTCTGAATGTTGTCTCCTTTTCCCTGTCTGAGCTCATCTGATAAACATGGTGTGTCATTGCTGTATTTCACCCATGTTTTAGTTGGAATGTAGCTGCCCTCACAGAAGATGATGTATGATGTCACTGTGTATGCATATTCATCTATTGTGGCTGTCACCTCTTTGAGAACAACCCAATTTGTGGACTCAAAAAAGCTTTGTAGCTTTTAAACGTGTCTCAACTTCTCACTGTTGTCACAACTTGATGGCTTGACGGTTTGGAGTTTTTTACCTGTATGCTGGAACGAGATTAACATGATTGTATGCGAGAACATTATAGACAGAATTGAATTTGAACACCCTGACACCAAGGGGTTAAACATATGATGAGATTGGAAGGAGAATAGGTTACAGACACACACAAACACACACACTTGACCTAAGTAAATCTGGCCTATTTTAAAGGGAAACTGTGTGTGTTTGAATGAGTGTGAGCTATGTGTGTATCTTAGTCGATATAATAAATGAGCTGCCTCTCCTGGTCTCAAATTGGAGTTAAACTTAGTGATTTTAAAAGGACATTTACACCTCTGCAGTGAAGAACTAGGATGAACGTGTTCTTCACACACACACACACACACACACACACACACACACACACACACACACACACACACACACACACACACACTATCTGGCTTCTCAAGTAGATCAGTTGATGGACAGTTATTTAGGGATCACAACGCAGCTTTCCTTCAGAACACAGGGAAATAGCACTGAAAATGTGTGTGCCTGCATGTGTGCTTGTGCACATCTATGTACATACGTATCTGTCTGCATCTGTATGTGTATAGCTGTGCTTCATTATAATGCACCATTCATACCTATCCTGCTTATACTTTCTTATATTTGCTGCACTTGCAGAAAAATGTACATATGTTATGATTGTTCTTGCACATTGTAGGGTTGGTGTAGAAAGTGTAAGAGAGAGTGCATGTGCATGTGCTTTTGTCTTTATAGATGGATTGCATATGAAAGGGTGTGTATATGTGTGACTATGCAAAGAATGTGTATATGTGTGAGTATGTAAAGGGTGTGTACATGTGTGAGTATGTGAAGGGCATGTACATGTGTGAGTATGTGAAGGGTGTGTACATGTGTGAGTATGTAAAGGGCATGTACAAGTGTGAGTATGTAAAGGGTGTGTACATGTGTGAGTATGTAAAGGGTGTGTACATGTGTGAGTATGTGAAGGGCATGTACATGTGTGAGTATGTAAAGGGCGTGTACATGTGTGAGTATGTAAAGGGCGTGTACATGTGTGAGTATGTAAAGGTCATGTACATATGTGACCCATGTAAAGGGTGTGTACATGTGCGAGTATGTAAAGGGTGTGTACATGTGTGAGTATGTAAAGGGTGTGTACATGTGTGAGTATGTGAAGGGCATGTACATGTGTGAGTATGTAAAGGGTGTGTACATGTGTGAGTATGTAAAGGGCGTGTACATGTGTGAGTATGTAAAGGGTGTGTACATGTGTGAGTATGTAAAGGGTGTGTACATGTGTGAGTATGTAAAGGGCGTGTACATGTGTGAGTATGTAAAGGGCGTGTACATGTGTGAGTATGTAAAGGTCATGTACATGTGTGACTATGTAAAGGGCATGTACATGTCTGAGTATGTAAAGGGTGTGTACATGTGTGGATATGTAAAAGGACTGTACATGTGTGAGTATGTAAAGGGCGTGTACATATGTGAGTATATAAAGGGCATGTAAATGTGTGAGTATTTAAGGGCGTGTACATGTGTAAATATGTAAAGGGCGTGTACATGTGTGAATATTTAAGGGCGTGTACATGTGCGAGTATATAAAGGGCGTGTACATGTGTGAGTATTTAAGGGCGTGTACATGTGTGAATATGTAAAGGGCGTGTACATGTGTGAGTATTTAAGGGCGTGTACATGTGTGAGTATTTAAGGGCGTGTACATGTGTGAATATGTAAAGGGCGTGTACATGTGTGAGTATTTAAGGGCGTGTACATGTGTGAATATGTAAAGGGCGTGTACATGTGTGAATATGTAAAGGGCGTGTACATGTGTGAGTATGTAAAGGGCATGTACATGTGTGAATATGTAAAGGGCGTGTACATGTGTGAATATGTAAAGGGCGTGTACATGTGTGAATATGTAAAGGGCGTGTATATGTGTGAATATGTAAAGGGCGTGTACATGTGTGAATATGTAAAGGGCGTGTATAGGAAGGAGGACTTTGCTAGGTGCTCGGTGTCTCATCCTCAGTGATTCTGATGGGCCCCTGTACTGTTTCATCAGATACGTGTGAACTGAAGCCGCTCTCAGAGGACAATGGCGATGGGCCGGACCATTACTAACTGTCATATACCTTGTAATGTGGCACATTGAATCATGTCCCCTCTCCTTTGGCAGCTCAAGAAGTCATAAAGAATGTGGGCATATAAAGCATGTGGAATGCCAGTGCCTTTTTTACACATACACACACACACACAATCTAATAACATGGTAACAAGAGCTGGTGTCACCCACTGGTGAAGAGAGCTGCCCTCAGGGTTTGTATAGGTTTCACGTATTTCTCTGGGATGGCCAGAACAGCGCACTGATTGACAGCGCAGAATTACTTTCCTTAATACAAGGCCATAAACGAGCCACTGGTGTCACGGGAGCCAAAATGGGGTTACAAACTGTAGCCCAATGCTTGCGGTCAAAGTGAGAATTTATTCCCCATCTTTCTGCACTGTGCAAAGCGGTTTACACTGGAGGAGAGTACAAAGGTAAATGCAGAAATAGTATACATGCTGCTATCATAGCTGAACATATACTTTGTGTATTGAGAGGCAATGGTGGATGGATTCATGACAAAGGAGGGAAGCTGTACTCATGTTCTACAGTTCTGCTCAAAGAGATCTCTTCAAAGAAAATCTCTCTGAGAGACTGCTCAAGGAAATGTAAAAATAAAGTTAATATTACAAAGTGAAAAAGAAAAGCACCTACAAGCCAAACTAAGGGAAAATAACTGAACTGAACACAGTGCAAAGAACAAAGGAAGATTTAAAAAGTACAATGTTTAATTCAGACTGTTGCCATGTAAAACCAGTCAAGGAAGGATCAGTGTGTAATCATGAGACTTTCATTAATACTGAATATATATGTAGAGAGAAATGTTCACATATTGGATCTGTATTTTTTGCACTCTGTAGTGTCCTCTCTCTTTCTCTATTGCTCTTTCTGGCGCTCCTCTTTGCAAAGAGGCTTTCTTTCACAAACCCTTTTAAAATCAAAGGCCATTTTCAAACTGTACCAGAGAGTGAGGCTACAAACAAACAACCCAAACCTTCGCCCCCACAGGCACACACACGGTCAGGTCACCACCCCTGTCAAAAAGTTATCAGAAAATGAGAGATTACCTTCCATTTGTGGGGGCAGTGGGGGTGGGGGGGTTTTGTAGATGCTTCTTGAATGCACAGGTGTTTTATGGTGATAAATAACTCTCTTCCACTCTTCCCTGAGTCTCTCTCTCTCTCTCTCTCTCTCTCTCTCTCTCTCTCTCTCTCTCTCTCTCTCTCCCCCTCTGTGTGTATTTGTGTACATGTGTGCCTGTGATGGGTTTAATGTGTCAGAGCTTGTCAGTAACTTGTAAAAGAGGAAGAGGGTGTTAATCCTGAACCTCTAATTCAGATTACATTTAGGATTTAAGTCCTTGGTAATTCACTTAACATAAGGTAACAGACAGCACCTGGAAATCCGCTGATTAGAGTTCTCAACTTTAGCGAAAAGGAGACGGGCAGAAGGTAGCACATATTGTACACAAAAATCCTCATATCACCTTTTGCAGTCCTCAAAGCCTATTGTGAGCTATGTCAAAACAAGCATTACATATATGGAGGACCAACAGGAAAGTTGAGACCATAACAGCATGTTTTATAGTGTTGTCCAGGCAATTGTACACTGGTCTGATGCTTACAAACTTATCTTATGCTTATTTATTTTTATTTTTTTTAATGCAGGATTGTTTAACCACAAAACATAGCCATCAGTGTGGAAATCAAAACCCCAGTGCTGAATTTACTTTTATAGTTGTCACAGGACCCCCCCCCCCCCCCCCCCCCCGCCCCCGAGTCACGTGGTAGGGCCTGCCGCGTGCAGGGGGGTTCGCTCATGTTTGTAGCCACAGCCTCGTGAAGGCACGCGCCTGTGCGGGGTTAAGTGTTAGCGTGTGTCTGTCTATTTAAAGCCCCGTCAGTGCGTGCCTCACCCCTCCTCATTGTTTGTTTTGTTAGCGTCTGAATGTAATACCCGTAATCATGTTTGTCTGGCCGGTGTTAAACGTTAAAGCCGTTAGTGTTAAGTGTGTCTGTGTTCGTCATTAATGTTATTTGTGAGTGCCACCATCGTCTATATGTTTTTGTGTCATTAAATGTTTCACTCCTTCGAGAGAGCCTGTGCGTCCTGCTCCATGCCCTTCAGCACTCGGGCATTCGTTACAATAGTCTTCTTTTGTGTTAAGGGCTCTTACATAGAAATGTAATTGCAAAGGTATCACTTTAATTACTTTGCTGACAGATGGTAAAAAACCTCTCTTGACTTGCTACCATTTCTTCTTATACTGTCTAATTAAAATGACCTACTATAGTATATAACCTGACGTACCTAATTCACACATTGATAACTTATTACCTACTCGCATATTAGCCAACTTAGAAAGGATCTTTTCTTAATGTATTTGCATATGCTTATCAATGGGGCTATGCTTGGGAAAAGTATAAATGTCATCATTGAAGATACTTCATCAGTCGGGAAAATGGCAGGTCATTGCTGGATCCAGTGCTGAGTTGGGCTAAGTGAAAGTGTACAATTGACTTTTATCCCTATTTATATTTTATTTATATTTATAATTTTATAAATGTATTATACAATAAATAATAAATATTTCATTATTTATTTAAATATTAATTTAAATATATATATATATATATATATATATATATATATATATATATATATATATATATATATATATATATATATATACTGTCTGCAATTATGTTTAACATATCCATTTGTTCATTGAAAGGCCTTTGATAACATTATAATTTAATATTACTTTGGCTGAGAATTAAATCATAATTTAATACTACTTTGGCTGAGAATGAAAAAAATAAAAATTACAGTTCTACCATTTTAATGGTTTTAACTTGAGATGGACTTCTGTGCTCCTTTGTCTTGAAGGGTAATCTTAACATTTGAGCCACACCTACAGATAATCATGTTCTTAGTGAGTTCCTGAGTACCAGATAGCCAACTCTCTACCAAGAATGGCAGTGGCGAGAAGGAAATATATCAGCCAAACAGGCAGACTCCTGGCCATGAGAGAGTGTTTCTTCCGACTTCCGAAGTGCATGAGGTTAAGCCACATCTCGGTGAGTGCTGTTCGGACAACTTTTTGCAAGTTTAACTTTAATATTATACCTCCTAAGTTAAAGA
>NC_137504.1:28132500-28137500 GCF_041902795.1 Electrophorus electricus | reverse complement strand
CCTTACATACATTAGCAAGCTCTTATACATTGCATTTAAGTATTAATATTGACCCAATATTATTGACCCATAAATGACATCTCTTTTTGACTTTTGATAATTTATTGCACACTAACCCAGTAATGTATTAGCCAGGTCATAATCCTGCTCACCTAGTAATGGATGATTATAAAGAACTCTGATGTTAAGATAGTACAGAGACGTAAATGCATTCCAATAATAGGGAGTTATGCTACTCCTTAAACTGCATAACTGAACATAAATGATTGTGTGTGTGTGTGTGTGTGTGTGTGTGTGTGTGTGTGTGTGTGTGTGTGTGTGTATGTGTGTTTGTGTGTGTGTGTGTTTGTGTGATTGACTTGACCAGAACCTTAGGTCCAAATGCAGATACCACTGTTTGAGCTAATTCATGTTGGTATGGTTTATAAATTAAGAAGGAAGCATGGTATTTTGGTCTTCAGCAACCAGGTGCAACAAAGCTACTTTAAAAACCAACCACGCATGAATATGGTTGAGCTGATGAACTGACAGCATAAAAAGCAGTGCAGCCTTAATGAGTTCTTCAGAAGGTATTCACATATAGCATATAGTACACATCAACATACTATTCCAGAGGGGGTAAATAAATGAAAGTGTCAACTGTCCCCTAAATAAATTAAAAAACATACAGTAGCTAAACATCTTAGTTAAGATCTGCAGAAATATAAAGCATGTATGTACCACTGTTTCATTGACTCCTGAACTGTGGCCATGTCTGAAATCACATTCTCACTCTTCTTTTTTTACTATAACAGAGTAATTAGTACATTCAAACACCAAACACCAAAGAAGTCAGATACCATTTTAAATCCACTAAAAATGCCATTGCTCTGTAGAGGACACTCAGCATATTATTTAGAGAGAGAGAGAGAGAGATAGAGAGAGAGAGAGAGAGAGAAAATTAGTTTGTCAAAGCACTTGTTCTGTCTAGGAGGATATTTGAGTAACCCACTATAATCTTCATAAAACTTTACTTTCTTCAGTTTCTTCACTCTTTTAGTTTGGTCATTGAATTAAAATTAGGCTTGGAATGCAAGTGCAACAAATGATGTGCACTGTGCATGCATGGGTGTGATAGAAAGACACCTTTACATATCCTAACCAAATTACTGAATGTAATATGTACTAATCCTTTTCCCTATCATAGGCGTTTTTCAATAGCATTATTGGACCAGATGTAATCCTTCATTTAACATTCAGCAAGTGTGTATGTGTGTGTGTGTGTGTGTGTGTGTGTGTGTGTGTGTGTGTGTGTGTGTGCGTGTGCGTGTGTGTGCGTGAGAGAGAGAGAGAGAGAGAGAGAGAGGAGGAGAAAGGGAGGAAGTGAGTGAGAAAGAGTCCAAGCTTAAGCCCATTTGAAATTCAGCCATGTATGCACCTACAAAAGGTGTCTGTTAGAGATTAAAGTTAAGAAGGCAGGTAAATGGATTTTCAACTCAAAGTTAAGTGCAACTGTTCAGCCTCATTTTTGGTTCCATATTTGTATTGTAAGCGGCTACAACATCAACACAAATGTAATTGTATTTTTCTCTGTGTGTGTGTGTGTGTGTGTGTACCTCCATGTGTGTCTGTATAGGCCCTTACCTTGGGTGTTGTTTGTCTGACTGTGTCTGAGTCTGACCAGCGAGGTGTGAACTGGGAAGTGCTGGGGACACACTCACAGAATGTCTGCATCGAACAAACACATATACAAAAACAAAGTTGCTTTTCCTGCTGATGGTTGGCACCAAGTCACACACAGAAATACACCACAATATGTTTCTTGGACTCTGTAAAATATGATATAATCACAGGCATGTAGCACCTGTGTGTCTGTGTTAATTTTCACTGTATGTAAGCGCAAAATTAAAAAAAAATAATTTAAAAAAAGTGACATTTTTAAACATATATGCAAACTGCACACAGAAAATTAAATGCGCCAAAAGCATTATTTTAGTTTCTGGGGTTAATACTAGAGTGTGTGTAAATGTGTGTGTGTGTGTGTGTGTGTGTGTGTGTGTGTAAGTGTGTGTGCATGTGTGTGCATCGCCCTTTCATGCTAAGCGCTTTTGCTGAGGTGATGTGCATGCTCTTACCCTACTTGCGGAAGGTCAGTTTACACTGCTTTCCTAAGCACATCCGATTGGATTCGCCACTTTATGTTCCAGCCAATAAACGCCGAGACGATTCCATTAGCATTAAACCTTAATGGTGCGAGAATCGGATCAAAGAAACATTACGCCGCCGCTCTTGCATACCACTGAGGAAGCATTCTCTCACGCATTTCCACCTTAGAGGAAGTGGAGTGGAGGAGAGGAGGCGTCAGACGAAGGATTTTACAGAGGGGCCTTTGCTCCTCGGGTGTATATGCAGGAAGAGGCAACCACAGCTGGGTGGGTCTGTGGCGTGTGTACTTAAGCGGACTGCTCCGGAAACTACTAGGCAAAAATAGGTTTTTCCACACACGCTCTCCTCAAGAAAGAGAAGACATAGAGATACGTAATAAGAAGCATCTTATGTCGCTCTACATAGCCCTGGCTAGCTGTGTCTAAGAGCTGTGTAGCGCCTTCCATGTTGACAAAGACCCCTGTTCCTAATTATTCAATTTCAGCACTCGCAAAATCACATACAACACAGCTGGATATAAAAGATAGGGAGTCAGGGCTAAAGAAGGGCGAGTCGAGTGATAGCCAGTAGCAGTCATCCATAATTCATAGGATTATAGGCATGTGGAGAACCACTAGCAGCATCCTGTGTCAAAACATTCTAGTTTCCTGTGACTATGGGAGGTGACATTGACCTCACGAGATTAAAGGACAAAAGCTTCCACTAGTGTCTCCATAGGCAGTGTGGTACATTTTGGTACAGTGTGGTAATGACTCAGCAGAGAGTCTAATGGCAGTCCACAATCTAAATCTAAAATTCCCTCTTATTTGACATATGGTCTATTGTACAGAGCATCAAAGCCATTACATTCCACCCAGAGGGTGCCATTTCACATTCAGACTGTTTTTTGTTCTTGTCACCTCTTATGTGCTCACTGAGGCACAAATGACCTGGGCTGTTAGGGGCATGTCGAGAGAAAACTAGCTGCACAGGGTTTGTTCTGCACCTATGAATCATCCCTCCATTTGTGGGTAATGACATGACTACTACAGAAGTAGAAAGTAAAAAGGCATATTAAGACATTAGAACCTGGTGAAATATCAGAATCTCCCCTCATGATTATGGGTGAAAATACCCATGCACTGTAATAAATCAGTTTTAGAGACAGAAACTCAGATGTAGGATGTAAAAAAAATGGTTTTAATAAATTCAGGAGGCATGGATGGCTCAAGACGACGCATAATGTCACATGTGGAGGAAGTTTAATGTGCAGAACTCAGCAAAAGCAGGAGACCCTGAAAGGAACAAATTAGTTCCGTGGGCCCAGTCCTCAAGGGAAGACAGTGCTGTTCCTAATGCTCTTTATGCTATTACTTGACGCACAGCCATGATGGAAATATTCAATGGTGAGCAGGAACTCCAGGGCTTGTTTCCAGCGCACAAATGAAAGCCATTAATGGGAAACCTTCGCTTGGCCGGTCCTCCCTAATCAATACACCGCGGTGTCCCTCATGTATGCATTAAGACAAAAAAGAGGGCAATCTGTGACATAAAGACACAGGGCAATGACATATAGGGATGGGTGATATATGCAGCAAAGTTTACTGGATGAGACAAGCAGAGCATGCCATATCATTACCTTGGGTCAGTTTGACAATCTTTAGGTAAAACTCTCAGAGTAATCTAATACCTGCTTATCAACACCATCTATTGATACTTAAATACAGCCTTTATATTATTTCTGGTTCATTTATGCTTTTTTAAAGACAACTTCAAATGCAGCAAAGCAGCGTCTGCCTGGATCTGATATTGGAGGTTAATACTAAGCTTATACAATATATGTGTTTGTTAGTGTTAAGAAAACGAGTAGAAATGACCTATGAATCACTGCAGAGAGCACACACTGTGCTTTTAAATAACAAAAACAGAGAGCTTTCACAATTTACATGTGCAAATAATCTACTCCAGCACGTCTCTAGTCGACTATTGTCTAAATATTTAGGTGGGTGTTTAACTATTGCAATGGTGTTTTTGTTTGTTTTACACAGATAATTGTGTAGAAGAGCACTATGAAGACAGGTATCAAGAGCCATGAGAATAATTGCTGCTGTTCTTTCCTGAGAACAGGTTCTGACTGAGGGACGGGCTGTACATTGGCAAACCTGTCAAGCAGCAGACAAAACCCATGAACACACACAAACGCACATACACGCAGAGTGAAAGCCAGTACAGGCAAGGGAGTGTTTGACTCAGTGGTTAAGGTACTTGCCTTCTAACGGGAAGGTTACTGGTTCAAGCCCCACTGCTGAGCAAGGCCCTCAAATTGTACTCAGTGATGATCACTTTTTATGCATATTTTCCAACTCCAAGCTGTATAAACTTGAATGCTTATTGGATTTAAGCATATCAGGTGATGTGTATTTGTGTAATGAGGGAGGATGTGGCCTAAGGGGAGCAACACCCTATATCAAGGTGTGCAGAAATATTAAGCAGCTTCTTTCCTCAGGCAAAAAGGGCTAAAACAGAGATTTAACTGACTCTGAAAAGTCAAAAATTACAAAAAGTCTTTCAGAGGGATGCAGAATGCTTAAAATTGATAAGATATTGGGGTGTGATCATAGACCCATCAAACAATTTGTTGCAAATAGTCAACAGGGTCGCAAGAAACGTGTTGAGAAAAAAAGACACAAATTAACTTCCAAAGATTTGAGAATAATCAAACCTGAAGTGACCTGGAACCCTTTATTCTTCAGTGCTGTCATATTCCAGAACTACAACCTACCTGGAGTTCCCAGAGGTACAAGGTGTTCAGTACTCAGAGACATGGCCAAGGAAGGCTGAAACCTGACACTTAATGTGAAACATCAAGACTGGGC
>NC_137504.1:28075000-28127500 GCF_041902795.1 Electrophorus electricus | reverse complement strand
ATGACACTCCATTAGACAAGGCTAGTGTGAGACTTGCATGTTAAGTGGTGTCTAGGAACCAGATGCTTATAAGGGCCAACAGCCTATCACATGCAAGCTGTGTTTTGACGCAAAACTCTAATTTATTATGAAGAGTCTCACAGTTTCATGCACTGTTTTTTGTGTTTTTTTGTTTTGGCTTCCTAAAAGAATGTGTTACAGGACTGTTTTACAACATATCAGCACCTTTGGTCTTGGTTAAACCACTTTAGAAAAACTCCCTATTGTCATTTTCCTTTTAAAGCAGTTTGTATCCAACTAAAAATCTAGGAGAGTGTTAAAATGCTCATGGACAGACTGCCTCATAATATCATTAGCCTTGTAGTGGTTAAATTCTATATCTTCTCCTTACGCTCTTGAACTTCAAGTTTATCTTTTTAGTTTTTAATCAAAAGACATTGTCACAGTGCTCCAGGCAGGAGCGACATGCCCAGACATACACACACACACACACACACACACACACACACACACACACACACACACACACACACACACACACACACACACACACACACACACCTGCCACTGTCCCAATCACCCACTTACACACACCTGTTGCTTGTTTGCCCTCTTTTGTTCTCCCTGCTGTTTAAGCCTGCAGGTAATTGCCATTAGTGCGGCACATTGCTGGTCGTCCTGCACCTGGAGCTGTCGCCTGTACCTGCTCTCAAGCACTCTCCATTCCTGCGTTTATACTATGCACTACGCTATTACTGCTGCATTGTAAGCTTTTTGTTTTGAGTTCGCTCGAGTCGAGCTGTTATGGAGAATAAAGATTTTCACTCACTTGCCTCTCAGCCCCTCCTCACACCAACATCACAGGCACATTGCTCATTAAAAACCCATTTGGTAATCTAATCGGCACTAATATTAAAGATATGTAAAGACATCTACTTTCTACCCAATTATTTTTAAATTATTAAACTTATCTTGGGAGGAATGAAAACATTCTTAAATGTCCTCCTACTCCAAACCTTTTTACACCACTGGTAGGAGATTACCATAAGGTCTCTTCGAGAGTCAGGTCAACAGTTTGGGCCATAAGCCTAGGCCAAGGCTCACATCACATGTCTTAGGAAATCACAATATGTTGATTATCACTTAACTCTAAAACACCTCCGAGAAGTACAAGAATAACTACTAGAGCAATTAATCATGCTGACTAACTAGTTGCTACTCAGTTTGTGTGCTGATGCCTGATTAAGTCTGATATGATATGGCAGAGTTACAGAGCTTTGTTGGACATGTCTGGCACCTTCCTTTGTAGGAAAGCAACCTGACAGCAAATTATGCCATTCAGACTTAGTGTGAAATAAGAAAGCCATTATTCCTTCCTGGATAGTCAAGCATAGCACACTAAATTTAGCAACTCTGACATTCATCCTTTACAAAATATGTAGTTATTCCAGATGAGAGGATTTCAGAATATTCTGCTCCTTTCCTGCTGGGCCATTGGAATACACTTCCATACACACCAGTGATGATGACTCCTGCTGTTGTTAGTGTAACATGGCAGAGATGCTTCTAGCATGTGGTCACTTTTTTTGACAGTGGTAGGTAAAAGCAAAGACAATAGTCGATGTCCGACTAAAGGAATTCTGACATCCATCCATCCATCCATCTCTCCATCTAGTCTGTATGTAGCCTTATGTAAACCTTTATTTAAATTGTAACCTATAACTAACTGCATTTATAAATGAGCCCATCTGTGTTACATTTCATGTAGCACAATTTTATAAGTATTAATTAAGTAAAATGGTCTAGTTAAACATTGCATGCAGCTTGCTGTCATGGTCTAGGACAATTTCCTGTGGCGTCTAACACAAAGTAACGTTACAGCTTTGCCTTCAGATGCAGGCCAGTACATGACCAAATATCCAACCCACAGCATTAAAACTGGCAGCATTTGCATAAAGCAGATTTTGGTTTTCTAACCCAATAAGACAAAGCCATGCTGATTAAGCAAAGTCAATACAACAGGACCAAACAGAACATATTGACAGAAAGGAAAACGTAAAGAAAAATGCCAAACACAATAATATCCTGGGAGAGGCAAAAGCGAGCTGAGCACTAGGGAGTGGAGTCAGACTGTGATTAAAGGAAAATGCTTTGGAGGATTTCCACTACACACTGTAATACCCCTTAAAAAGGCAAAGCCAGAATCGCTGTATAAAGCTACTGTTACCTTTCAAAGGTACAGAAAACACAGATGAAAGTGCTTTTGTTTACTTTTGTTGAGAATTCATATTTCAATTTGTAACCAAATCATCATTAGTGCATGCATAAAAAAAGAATGAAAAGATGAAAAGATTACAAAAATTCTCATTAAAATGACTGAAATTGGTTCCCGCTGTGTATATGCTCCAAGTTCGATTGCAGAAAGAAAAAAAGGAAAAAAAAGTTGTCTGCTAGTTTGTCTCCACAGAAACAAAGAAGCTACGATGTTGATTCCCTCCCTTAAATGTCATCAATAGCTCCTTCAGGGATTATAAACTCACAGCTTTCTCCCTATTCACAAGAGCACCTTTTATACATTTAGCATTAGGAGAGAGTACATGTGCTCCCTGCGAATCAAAGCCATGATGTTGGTGTTGCAAGCACCTTGCACTACTTGCTCTACCACATGAGCTCCAGGAGCACAGACCACTTGCATTGCACCATGAAAGAGTGGCCTAAACCCAAGAACTCCTAAACCCAGGGACTCCTAAAACCAAGAACCCTTAAACGCAAGAACTCCTGAATCCTGGAACCCCTAAACCCAAGAACTCCTAAACCCAGGGACTCCTAAAACCAAGAACCCTTAAACGCAAGAACTCCTGAATCCTGGAACTCCTAAACCCAAGACCTCCTAAAGCCAGGGACTCCTAAAACCAAGAACCCTTAAACGCAAGAACTCCTGAATCCTGGAACTCCTAAACCCAAGAACTCCTAAACCCAGGGACTCCTAAAACCAAGAACCCTTAAATGCAAGAACTCCTGAATCCTGGAACTCCTAAACCCAAGAACTCCTAAACCCTGGCCTGCCTAAACCCAGGCACAATATCACTTCTATTCATACACACACACACACACACACACACACACACACACACACACACACACACACACACACACACACACACAGAAAACTAAAGAAAAAACAACTTGCAAATTAATGTTGTAACCTCAACACTGCCCGGAATGGTTAAGTATTGTAAGATACTAATTACAATGATGCATGTGAATAAATTCCCTTTTAATAATAACAATAGTAATAATATTGTAATAGCATGGTGGAGGCAGAGAAACACTACATCAAACAATATTAGAGACAATAATGCAGGCCCAGGAAATTATCTTCATGCTGTCAGTGGAAACAGGTTATTTCTATAGCTCTATACAAAATCATATTTAGGTAATCTTACTAGGTTTGAAATTACATCTTGTCATTAAACCTGATTTATAAGGTATTTATAAAGTTGGGTTTGCTCTAAAATGTAAATGACACATTACGGGGGTGTGGTGTATTTAGGGGTTAATCATAGTTCATATGTTTGTTCTCAACATCTTATTTAAATAACCACAAGTAAAACATAGTGATGTTGGCATAAATTATATAAACTAACATGTTTACTAAAAGCCAGCCATCAAGGATAAATTAGGAAAAACAAAATTGCATTCCAATGTGATTTTCCCCTTCTATTGAAAATGAAATATGTTTAAATAAAGGGGCTGCTCTCTAAAACATTTAAAATAATTTTTAAAACAATTAAACAAAAGATTCTCATAAAGTATCAAATGTCCTGCATGAGAATCTATTTGAATGCTTTTAATAACAACAAAGTTTTTTTGATGCTAATCAACAAAGATATAACTGTGAAAACCCAGTGGTCGACACTGTTAAATTATGGTGCATTTTCCAAAATATTTAATTATTTTGTCATTGCCAAAGCAACTATATAAATCTTTTGCCCAGGTCGACTTGACCTGTGAAGTGTTTGGAAATGTGATTTGAGGCTTTTTTTGTCCTTGCTGACCAAAGGCAAAACTTCAGTACCTGCAGGAAAAACTGCTCAGTGGACCTATACTGAACATGAACAAAGTCAAGAAAATCTTCAAGTACTAGAAGGATTCTAGGCACAGATATTACAAAACTGAATTGAATTAAACTAAGAATGGGCCATTCAGTATAAGTGGGTTAAGGGATTCATTTTAACCTATATTTTTTCTTTGTCATGATGTGTGCTTTCTCTCTCTCTCTCGCATATATATATATATATATGTGTGTGTGTGTGTGTGTGTGTGCACTGTATCTTCAGCTCCTCACCAATGGTCAGTTTTTGACCACTGCACCACTGTTGGATGGACATGAGCAGTAGGCCACTCTCAACCTTGCTGTGACAATGATAATAAATATAGAAAAAGCAGCAAATCCGGCACTGCACGATATTATACCATGACAGATTCACTGCTGTGTTGACAATCGTCTACCTCCCAAACACTGTCTGGTCAGCACTGGGCCTGAGCAGTGATGAAGGAGGCAGAGGATGGCCTGCAAGCTGTGTTGCATCAAATGGGCTACAATCTGCAATTATACACCTATAAAATTCAGCTATAAAATAGGTTTACCTAATAAAATGACCTGTGAGGATGCTTGCTAGCTAGGGGATCTCATAAAGTAGGTGGTAAGAGATTATCTTCCTGTATTTTTTTAATGGTCCCATACTGGCAACAAAGACCAAATAAACAGTATCCTACAACAGACAAGTCAGCAGCAAAGAACAAATCTGTAAACATCTCTAGCTAAAAGCAATTTGCCTTGTTTCCGAGAACAAGTACCATTACATTCCCTTGCCCGTGGTGGAGAAATTCATGAATTATTTATGAATTATTCAAAGACTTCAGATGTAGTGTTTTGTGAGTGCAGTCCATGCCTTCAATTAATCGGTGATCAGGTGCAGGTGCAGTCAGGGGTGGATGCGATGCATAAGCCTTGCCACAGAGGTCAGAGGGGAAGTTGAGAATACAGGACTTATCAGGGTGGGAAGAGTTTCAGGCTAGTAACTGTAGGCTAACTGAACCAGAGATAAAGAGTGTCAT
Organism: Electrophorus electricus; assembly: GCF_041902795.1. Taxonomy (NCBI): domain Eukaryota; kingdom Metazoa; phylum Chordata; class Actinopteri; order Gymnotiformes; family Gymnotidae; genus Electrophorus; species Electrophorus electricus. The sequence continues at coordinate 28,122,379 of NC_137504.1, read as the reverse complement.
GGCTTGGGGTAGCAATTATGCTGGACAGGACATGGTTTTAATTATTGTGGCTTCTTATTTACTCTATTCAAATAATACACTTTCTAATGTGAACGCATCCGTGTTACTACCCAATAACCTTTTATTTGCTGTAGCTTGGGGGCCAATCAACAGTCTGTTCACTAAATCTAGAGCTAGACTAGCTAGATGTTTTCTGAAAAATCCATTTACATCCTGCCAAGAACGAATGCGAGTTCGGTTCTTCAGTTCTGTACTGTGGCATGCACAGGTTTGTCTACTCATTCAGTGCTCTTAATCACAGGTGGTCTTGAGCTAGTAAGAACTACAATGTGACAAAAGTATTGATGGGTCAATTTTCTCTTTAATGAAAACTGCAAATCTGGCAAATTAGTCAGTGTAGTTAATGATCACATTTACCATTTGACTTTTTTCCCTCTTCTAATTAGAGTCATCTGAAATCCTGACAGCATATCATTAAACTCTTTGCACACAACTTTCACTGTGCTGGAACACTGTACCAAGGACACCAGTGACTCCTTCTGTAATAATCCACATAATTTATCCATGGTGGATAAATGAAACTTTTGGAGCTTCTTCCACGGTCTGATTTGCTAAGTGCATGTTGCATACTTGCAGATTATAAAAAAATATCTGAACCCAATAATTGTTTGATTTGACTGAAATAAAAACAATGGGCATCAGAACCAGCCACCCACCCCCAACCACCCAACCAATCAGTAAAAACGATCCACGTGTGTGTGTGTGTGTGTGTGTGTGTGTGTGTGTGTGTGTGTGTGTGTGTGTGTGTGTGTGTGTGCGTACGTGCGTGTGTGTGTGCGCGCATGTGTACCACTGTGGATCATTTTACCCATTTCACCCATTTTACCTCATCAGCAAATCCTACACTGCATCATGCAAAGCACACATATTTCTGTTGGCGTGTTGGGATTTTTTTCTCCACTCAGCAAAGACAGCAATGTAAAAAAAAAACAGTAGTAGTTTCCATTTGCTCATTGCATCTGTGAGCTACCACTGCATGCTTTGAACAAGGTCAGTGTCATTACAGTCTAGGGGCAGGGGGTCTTGTGACTCAACCAGTCATTGCATCTATTAATTGTGATTAACAGTGATTGTGCATGTTGGTGTTGTCACATGCATCCCTGGGGTAATGGCAACGATCCATCATGCTGCTTCAGTACCCATGTGATTCATTGGAGCACGTGCACTGCACTCAGTGGCACCAATGCTGATTGGTCAGCATGCTCACAGTGCAGCCACTGGAGAGTTCTAGAATCTATCAGAGGACTGCCTCACACTCTTGTTTTGTTTATAACCCACTTGATGTTCAGGCTGCAGACAAGGGGCTCCATGGAAGGTGGCAATTGCTGCTTTCCACAATTAGCCAATTGCAAGGTCCAAAATTACAAACACGACTAATGTATCATTATTTCTGTAGTAGTGAGTAACAGGGCTGGACTGCTAGATAAAGTTAAAGATCTTTAAGATTAATGAGCCACTTCATGAAGGAGCAAATAAGCTAGTTGTTTATGATTTCCTCATAGCCATCATGACTGCTAAACTTGTTGGTGAATTTTTGCACCATGTCTATAAAATAAAGGCAATGGCTGCATTCAGTCGTGCCAGAATCGAATGACTTTATGAAACCTTAAATCTGCTAACTGAACTTACAAAACTATGCACTAATATTATGCATGTATATGTATATATTTGTATGTTCTGTATATACTATAAAACATATTTTAACAACAACAATTATTATTATTATTGTTGTTGTTGTTTTTATATTGCTGCAATGTAGCTACAGTGATCCATTGGGTCCCTGCATGAAGACCCCACAAGGTAAAATGCAGTGATGGCTGTATCAGTCAGCAAATAAGACAATTCGAACTCTGTTTATTGCCTAGTTATAGCTGACTGGCCAATAGTTGCCATGTTTTTATGAAACAAGTTTTCCCTGAGAAGGCATGTTTCAGAAAGCACAAATATGGCCCTGGTCTGTGACCAGGAGGAGAGCAGGATACCTGGATATACGAGGTTCTGGAAAATGCTTACATGTTGAAGAATGTGTTGTTTTTATGATGGTTTTATGATGGCTATGTTATGATGGTACTTTTTAAAATTATCTTTATGATGCACTTAGTGATACAATATTTTCAGAATGGATTAAGACATAATGAAATAAGGCTGTGTGATGTTAGTGACTGCATTTCAGCCGATCGCCAAACACTAAACTTCATTTGCATTTTTTTCATTTAATTTGTATTACAAAAATTTCATTTATATTTTAGCATAAAATAATTGATGTCTGAGTGCCTAAATAATACAATGAGTCCACTCTCATTCCTTTATAATTTTCAAATGATCATTTAAAAGAGCATAAATCTATTTCTCTATCAACAGTCTAATTGTCTGCCATGTTTTCCATCCTCAGTATTCTCTATCCTTCCTTCCTCTCCATCTCTTCATCCTGACTTGAAATAAGCCAATCCCACGGTTATCCTTCCTTGGCCTCGTCTGATTGATTTGACATTTGAATAATTTAGTGTTTTAATGTGGAATAACATCTTAAACCATTCGCTTATTCATCTGTTCCGCCTTCCTCCTCTCCCTTCCTGCATCCCCTGGGGTGAGGAATTGCTCTGTGTCAGTTAGATTGACTTTAGATGCAGTGTAAATAATTCATGTGTTGGGTAACTGCTACTGAGAGTCTTTGGTGAGGATCAGCAGTGACTTTCTCTCACTGTTCTCCCTCAGTCTTGGTACCTGTCCAACTTTTCACCCTGAAACAACTACTGCAAAAAAAAAGCCCCATCCTCCTCTCTTCACCTGTGTGTGTGTGTGTGTGTGTGTGTGTGTGTGTGTGTGTTTATGTGTGTGGATGGGTGTGCATGTGTGTGTGCATATGCATGTGTGTGTGTGTGTATGTTTGTGAGTGTGTGTGTGTGTGTGTGTGTGTGTGTGTGTGAGTGTGTGTGAGTGTGTGTGTGTGTGTGTGTGTGTGTGTGTGTGTGTGTGTTTGTGAGTGTGTGTGTGTGTGTGTGTTTGTGAGTGTGTGTGTGTGTGTGTGTGTGTGTGTGTGTGTGTGTGTGTGTGTGTGTGTGTGTGTGTTTATGTGTGTTTGTGTGTGTGTGGATGGGTGTGCATGTGTGTGTGCATATGCATGTGTGTGTGTGTGTGTGTGTGTGTGTGTGTGTGTTTGTGAGTGTGTGTGTGTGTGTGTGTGTGTGTGTGTGTGTGTGTGTGTTTGTGAGTGTGTGTGTGTGTGTGTGTGTGTGTGTGTGTGTGTGTGTGTGTGTGTGTGTGAGTGTGTGTGTGTGTGTGTTATAGGCAGAACAAGCTCTGGGCATCAACCACCAGATGCAAGCTGTGGTCTGATCAGCGCCAACATGTGTTCCAGATGAACCCTCCTTCTCTCTGCCTCTCCCTCTCACTCCCTCTCCCTCTCTCATTAAGTCCCACATACCTGACTGTAATAAGTTCAATGATTAACCTTGACCCATCTATACATAGCCTTAATGATGCTATTACCGCTTGCTGTTCACTCAGCTCATCCACAACAATGCAAAATGTACTGTATACAAAACAAGCCCATGTCTCACAGACCACAAAAGTGTTCACATATATGAAATTATTAACATGTCCCAGCTGTGTATACACAGTGATGAATTTGGAAAAGCCCAACTGAGTCCCCAGGCCTGAGCAGTCACCAACAGGACAGCAACAAACGCAGCCAATTATGTTACTTATAATGAACCACAGTTTTCGATCTATAACAAAGCTCTCAGAGAGTGGCTGGACAAAAATGGATTACTTCCATTTTAATCTCCATTTCAGCATTCTCTCTCTCTCTCTCTCTGGCAGATTAAAATTTTTCATTGTTCATAAATGATTCAGTTATTGTGCTGTATTAATTAGCTCCCCTATCATTGCTGCTCAGGGGGAGCTCTCAGCTGCCAGTCGCAGGCATTCTCACAGTGTGGGCACACATGTAGCTTCAGTGATTAATCACTTGCCCTGTTAATCAAAAGGGCCATGCTCTAACATTGTCATCGATGAAAGTCTGGTGCAGCTGGAACCAGGAGAAGAGCTCCTCCGTTGCTTTTATTAACCACGAGGGAAGAGAAGCATTCACGCCGCCAACCTCGATTACAGCAGTCAATAACACAGCAACGAGGCTAGAAATTAAAAGAGAAGTTTGCTGAGTTTCAACAAAATGGCAGATTTTTTCCATAGCTTTTTTACTATAGATCATAAAATGTTTACTATATGAACTGATTTTAATAATTTACAACACTGTCATACATTGTAATGTAATTTGTCATCCAGTGGTGAGTAAGGCACCAGACCAGACCAAACCAACCCAGTACTTAAATGTTTGGTTGATGGGTAAAATCTGTTTGCAATTGCTTAGTCTTTAGAATGTCCTTTCTATTCACAGTAATTAATCTGGCTGGTCAGCTCTTTACTGGACATTCTATAGCCAGATACATATTAATGTTCATATCTGAGTATGTTTGACATTCCCTTTGGCTTTAAAATTCAAATCCAACCTATCAGATTCTGTGGCATGTATGTGTATTAATGATACAAAAGATGTGTATCATCTACATAGCCCTTTTTGTGTTCTGCTAAGTGTTTGGGCAGACACTTCATGTCAATTGCACACAGCACCAGGTGGATGAGAAAAAACAACCACAAGTGAAATCAAGAGGAAACAGCTATAAATGACCGAATAAGATGTAAAAACTACTGAACACCTTTGCTTGGCCACATGCCAGGTCTTTAAACTTTTCATCTGTATAAAACAAGTCTCTGCAACAACATAACAAGATGGAACGTTTTCCAACCTTTTTTTTTTTTGGCGGTGGGGGGTGGGTGGGTGGGTGGACTTTGGTGTATCCTCTCAAGAATAGTGCTTTGTAGTACGTTTGAAGTAAAACTATTTTATGACAAATGTTAAAATGAAAACTACTCTGGAGAAGCCCATTATATTGGAATGAATGTTTAGTCTGGGTTAATTGCATTACAATTAACAGTGCATGTAAATCCAACACAATCTGCACAGTCCAGCACAATCTGCAACAGTAAATACTGTTCATTCAGCTTGTTCCCTGCATTATCATTGTCCCATGGGGTTTTACAACAAAGAAGGAAGAAACACACAAAACGAGAGCCCAATCCCTTGTGTAGCAGCAATCAGAGCATTTACAGTTTGCATGGTTTAGGCCTTAAAACAAATCAGCCTTTCCGTGTGCACAGGCCCACGGATCAGCAAAGAAAATCTGGCGCCTCCGTTTTACCCCCTGTGGATACTGGCTCATGTGTTGGCGCACGCAAAACTCTACAGGACTCTACGTCAGCGACAGAGATGGAGCAGACCGTGACAGCGAAGAGAAGGCAAGAGATCTCTGAGGACGAGCAAGGGGTGGCTGACAGCGGTGAGTCGGAAGAGCTGGTGGGGAATGACAGGGATTAGAAAATGAAAAGGAAGAAAGTGATCCTAACCTTTCCAGACCACTATTGACAGAAATGTCAGAGTTTGACCACATGAAGGGTGAAGTGCGAAATGATCAAGACATATGGGGAGTGGGGAGCAGAATGTAGTATGAATGGGATGAACAAGGAAGAATGAGAACATTTCTCTTACTTTCTTTGCTTGGATTCCTTGGTCTCTTTGCAAGCCAGACATGAAAACATCTCATAAGAACACCACGTAACACATGCGACTCTCATGTCAAATATTAAAACCAAGTAGAAGACCACCATGTTAATAAAAACCTTGTCCTTTTTTTACAGATTCAAATCTTAAAGTCTTCAAATAGCTTTTGTTGTAGTGTGACATCTAAATTACTCCAGCGTTTCCAAGCATGGTAAGTGTGCAGTTTAAGCAGAAAGAATATTACCCTGAAACTCTGATCTTAGCTTTGGGAACACTGAAAGATAATAGACACTGGAATCTTGGGCTGTAATTTGGGGGCAATGACTATAATAATTAGGGTTGGGAGTCATCAAAAGTCTCATAGCTCAATATGGTCTTGAGTTACTATCCCATTATATAGTATTATCAGGGTAGAATTTAAGGTAAATTTAATAGTGCATAGAATTCCGAGTGCACAATACATACAATGACTGAACTGACGTTATTTAATACATGTTAGGCAAACCCTTGAGGAGTAACTGTTTCAATTGATGCATAAAATTCATTTAAACGGAAAACTCTTCTTTAGACTAAGAGTCTAGAAAAAGAATCATCTGCAAAATTAAGAAAATAATTCAGCAATGCCTGGGTAGGACATAGTATAACACTATATGTAATAAAAGCAGCATAATTTCATGCATCAATGAACTTTTCAAAATATTACAACATAACCTTACATTATCAAAATAAAAGCAAATTATCAGAAAGAAAAAAAAGGAATCTGTGCTAAAATTGTGTAATTTCTAGATGTTATTCAAAGTAAAAAGTAACATTCCATGAATCCATCCATCCATTCATCCATTCATCTGTTTGAAGTATCCATGTAGTGTTTCCCAACCTATCCATGAGGACAGCCAAACAGTCCATAGTTTTGCTCAATCCTAGCTCTGATCTTGAATCAAGCAATAAGAACACTGGATCCCTGCTGGGGGATCCCTAAAGACAGGGATCCCTAAAGACATGGTGGGAAACATCGGATTTGACCCTCCAAATCTCAATAGCTGTACTCAGTAAAGAGTAGTTAGATGTGTTCAAAGGGTCTTTAAAGTATGCTTATTGTGCATATACATTACTACTAGCTCTATCTGAGCATTAGACAAGCACTAGCTGAGCTCTAGCCCTCTAGTTAGGACTTGAGGTCTCTGTCCATTTTGCCATGGAACTGAATTACCTTAGTTCATTGTGGGAACTATCCATGGTTCTGAGCAATGTGCATTTCCAGTCCGTGTGTGTGCACATGTGTGTATGTTTCTTTGGGTGTGTGTAATAGTAGTAATAGTGATCTTGTCAAAAATTTTTCTTTAAGAAATAAGAGATCCAGGAAACCAATAACTAATGAACCGATTTCTATGTCAATGTCTCTCTCTCTCTCTCTCTCTCTCTCTCTCTCTCTCTCTCTCTCTCTCTCTCTCTCTCTCTCTCTCTCTGTGTGTGTGTGTATGTGTGTGTGTGTGTGTGTGTGTGTGTGTGTGTGTGTGTGTGACTCTGTGTATGACTGTGTGTGAAATTGTAACTTCTACAAAAAACCAAAAACAGTCAAAATCCATAAATTCCATTTTGATGAGCTGAAAGGCAGGCTTAAACATTACATGGTCAGACTACCCCTTTAAAAGCAAAATACATGACTACAGATTGCTTTACTCCTTCTGTGCTTCTGAGCAACTGATTCTGGCATCTCAGCAGTGACGTGATATCAGTTTTCTCCCCAGTGCCTTCTGATCTCAGGCACCGTGTGCTTCAAAGCTAAACTGATCCAGTAGCAGTACTCCTATTTTAAGTTGTCTCATGAATGCAGCCCCTTATCTCCTTTACAACTAGCTCACAGTGCTGCCGAGGAAGGTACACTGTATTGTAGCTCAAGAGCTCAGCAATCTTAGTCGAACAGACAACGAACCAATACAGAATGCACACAATGCTCATATGTGAGAGGGGATGCTGCACAAGCAAGGAAAAAAGAAGACAGAAAGACAAGAGAAAGAGAAAGAGAAAGAGAAAGAGAAAGAGAGATGACAAAGATGAAGGAAAGACTGGACACTGACTGCATCATGTAGCGGTGTGTGTGTGTGTGTGTGTGTGTGCGTGTGTGTCTGTGCGTGTGTGTGTGTGTGTGTGCGTGCGTGTTTGTGTGTGTGTGTGTGTGTGTGCGTGTGTGCGTGCGTGTGTGTGTGTGTGCGTGTGTGTGTGTGCGTGTGTGTCTGTGAGTGTGTGTGTGTGTGTGTGCGCGTGCGTGTTTGTGTGTGTGTGTGTGTGTGTGCGTGTGTGTGCGTGTTTGTGTGTGTGTGCGTGTGTGTGCGTGCGTGTGTGCGTGCGTGTTTGTGTGTATGTGTGTGTGTGTGTGTGTGTGCGTGTGTGTGTGCGTGTGTGTGTGTGTATGTGTGCGTGCGTGTTTGTGTGTGTGTGTGTGTGTGTGCGTGTTTGTGTGTGTGTGTGTGTGTGTGTGTGTGCGCGTGCGTGTTTGTGTGCGTGTGTGTGTGTGTGTGTGCACGTGTGTGTGCGTGTGTGTGTGTGTGTGTGTGTGCGTGCACGTTTGTGTCTGTTTGTGTGTGTTTCAAAAGCAAATAATGCTCTTTTGTAGTGCTCTGCTTCAGTGTTAAAAGTTCAACCAAACATACAACTACGACCTTCATTTAATTCATACAAATGAAACTTTTCAAATCAAAAATAATCGCGTTTACACTACAGAGCCGCTATACGACGACTGCGCATCTTCCGGAGCGAGCCTCATTTTCACGTATGTTTCTTCTTGTATTGCTCAAATCGACGCCCCGTGGTACCATCTCCATCTCTGCAAACCCACTGCCCCCCACTGATTCTGTTCTGTAGAATCGGGGTACAGAAATGCCATTCGATATAGACTTTGTTTTGCCACACTATAAATGTCAAATACCGCCGAACGCAATCGACGGAAGACAGATTAACACACGGCACATTTTTTCTGACGGCAGATAAGTTCACGTGAGTTTTTCGTTTCTGTTTCTATAATCTTGAGAACCACAAATTAAATCCCAGTAACCAATAAATCCTACATCACAACATATAACCCATACACATCGCCTTTCATAATACCATCGTCTTTCTGGAACACTATCCACGAAAGGAAAATAGCCAATTTCGGCCGTTGCTTGATCTACGGCTGTGGTTATGCAGAGTGACAAGAAGACGGCACGTTCAACTCTAATGCGCTATTCGCGGCCAAGCCTAAATCGTAGAGTACCCGCTATACACACACACACACACACACACACACACACACACACACACCGCATGCACACAGCCGTTTATTAAGCTATGTTCCAACGACTTGTCATTAGAAAGCGGACCACATACAAACTTAGAGTGAGGGCTAGGGTGTGTGGCAAGTGAAGCATATATACCTGGTTTTTACCCCGCTGTCCATCTTCGAGTTCCGAAGAGCTGTTCATGATTCCCCATCGATCATTGACCATTCTCCGGAAAAAGTATCAATCCAAAAGCGCCTGTTGTTCACAGGCGGGATAAAGAGGGGGAAAACTGATCCCTTCTCTCTTTATCGTTTTCCTACTGTTATTCCACAGGAACAGACAGACAGTCGTCGACTAAGGGCAAAGATAGAAAGCGAACGGTCAGGAGAAGGCGCTGATCGACTCCGGGACCGGTCGGGCTACTGGCGCTCTGTAAGGGGCGGTGGGGATTCTAGCACCACACACATCGTGATAACGTACGTACTCAGGAAATAGAAAGAAAGAAACTCCGCCAATTTTTCTCTGCCTTAAGTCTCTGAATTTTCCCCCCCACTACCCTCGGTTGGGACCAAACGGGTCCGTTGAGATGCCACTATAAGTAACGGGGATTAGAAGAACTGCCGTTGCAAAAAACAGCATGAAATTGCCTCGGTGGATGCAAGAGGATAATCCAAAGCAATAGAACTCAAGGGAGAAAAAACACACATGGTCGTCGCGTTTCAAAGCCAAGTTAGGATTCAAAACTAAAAATATCGATATGGTTCCCTGGCTGTAAAATTATTTCTAAAAAGTTAACTGGAAAAAAACCCTGTCCAATCAAGACGGAAACAGGGCTAGCGTTTCTGTGATGCTGTCTAAAGCGCAACGCTGTCAGTGTCTCCTGTGGGACCATTTAGATGTGCCAAAAATCCTTTCTCCGGGTATCCTCCCGGCTGCACGAAGAGCGAACGAGGGCGCACAAAGATGCTTTTGACTAGAATGGCGCGTGTGGACAAATGAACGGGGTTTTCGCTCGCATGCCGAGCAACTCGCCCTTTCCGAGCATCCGAAGCTGTCAGTCATGCGCGCTCCCAGTGCGCGCGTTCTCTGTCTCGCCTTATTTTTTGTAGTCTTTTTTTTTCTTTTGAAACAGTCAGTGCTGGCTTGCCTCCTTCACACCCCTCATGATACTGCTCACGCTGCAGAGAGAAACATGCACTGTAAAAGGGATATTCGCGGGAGACGACGGCATCTGCGCGCGAAGTCGGGTGGGCTGTGTACTGGAAAGAAAGTGCCAAGACCCCCTTTCTCCGTCTCTCATGCGCTAACATTATCTCGCATTCTTAGCTCGCATTCTCTAACGTCGTGCATTATTGCCAAAAAGTTATTATAGCTACTAAACACTTCTATCGACCTCCTTCTCTTCAGTAAATAGATGGATGTTTCGGAATATTTGCGATCGCGTAGGAACAAAACGTTGATTACTTCGATCTTGGTGCGCACAGGTGGAGCCAACTGGTACTGGTGGCCATTCAGCTCACCCACAGCAGTAACGAGTATGCCACGAACAAATATAATTGCTGGTCTTTATGCATCTTATTAGCGCCAAAAGGGTTAAGTCACTCATGGTCGTCGAAGCTTTTTAAGTATACTACAAAGTTACGAGAAAAGGGTGAAAAAAACACAAGACGTTTATTCATTTATTTGCTATCAGTTTGCCGTTACACAAATCTAGCACAATTTACTGGTGAGACGAGCGCAAGAGCAATAACTATATTGCAACTTTCATCAACTTTAACCAATCTGAAAAAGGAAGAATATACAAATGAACTGCTTGAAATGTTTTGAGATTTAGTTCAGAGCGAAAATGCATTTTAAATCCAGTCACTTTCTAAATATACCTTTATAGAAACTGCTTTAAACATCTTCATAGCATTCTGATAACTGATTACTGATCACCTGATTGGAGGAATAATTATTGTTTCCTTATCTTCCACTGTTAGATGTGAGTTTGAATATATAATAAATCAAAATGAAGAGTACCATCCGAAAATAAAAATGCAAACTGTTCAAAGAGGCATGGGACACAGTGAAGGAGCCTAAATGTGAATAAGTCCACTGGCAGTCATCTGTACCCTTGGAGAAATTTGTCTTGGAAATTACCAAGTGCAGCTTTGAGGTAATAAGTAAACACATAAACCTTCCCTGTGAAGCTTTCCAGTCTAAAAATATACTTTCATAAGAGACTTATTTGATATAGGATTTTAATAATATAGCTCCCAAACAAGAGGTTTTTGTATACTTAAAAATGAATGAGTGGTATATTATTATTATTATTATTATTATTATTATTATTATTATTATTATTATTATTATTATCATTATTATTATTATTATCATCATTGCTGATGTTGTTGTTAACAGTCTTCAACAATGACAGCAATGACAACAACAACAACATAATAATACTACTAATAATAATAATACTAATACTACTACTACTAATAATAATAAAGCTGAATATTTAGTTGAATATTTATTATCAGTCATTATGTGTGTAATTATGCACTGGTGATTAATGTCCACAATAAAAAGACATCAAAGTTTTGAACAAACAAAAAACAAATAACACATACACATACATTCATACATAATTAGATATATAAGAATAATAATATATGACATTAAAACCAATTAGATTTATGTCAGATTACAAAATTGCAATATAAGAAGAACCTGTTGTCAGTAGTAAACAATGATGATTACCATAAACATAAAACAATCCAAATTTAAAAAATGCCTCTGAACAGTAAAAATAGTTACCAAACTAACACTGCCGTAATAAAATGGGGCTATTTTAGTATCTGCATGCCTGAGAACAATTAAGAAAGGGGGATGATTTTTTATTTTTTTTTAAAGCTTTTTATTTTGTGTAGCACAGGCTGATAATAGAGAGCTTCTCAGGCCAGCCTTTAGGGACCCACAGTCAGCCCATGAATTTACTGTCTTTCAGATCCCAAAATGCCTTGAAAAGGTAATCAAGAGCACTGCAGCTGTTGCTTGCCTGCTTCAGGAGTATGAAGAGGTAGAACAGGATAAAAATGTGGTCTGGCTGTGTGTCCCTAAGGGCTGCATGGAGTCCTACTGTGGTAGTGGGTTTTGGGAATAGTGAATACAGGTGTGTGTGTGCCATCCGTGTGCGTGTGTGTGTGTGTGTGGGGGGGGGTACTGGGTTGTCCAATGAAAGGAACGGTTTCTCCACCTGGGAAAGACACAAAGAGAGAGAGTGAGAGCTCCTAATGTTTAGGAAAAATGAATATCCATTCAAAATACTTTTTATGTGTACATGTGTACACATGCAATGTGTTATCCCACATGTAAGTAAGTGTGCAACTTATGGTGATATAAGCCTGTTGTGTTCTGAGACTGTATTTTGAGTTTCACTTCTTACGTGCCAGTGGTTCCTGTAGCTTGCCAGATTGCATTTGACATTATATTTGTCACAAGGCAGCTTCAGCAAAAATGAGGAAGGAATAGAACATGTTCAATTAATCTGGAGACAAAAGGCTATTGACACTGTAAACAAGGGACTTTATGGGAAGTTCTTATATGTCCACCTAAACTTCACAACTTTTTTGGCAGTTACACACAGTACTAATGGGCTGATTCATCACTGGAGGTGGTACTGTCAATGTGAAGTCTAGATTTAGATTTGGCAGTGTAATAGCTCCTGTGAAGTTTTATATTTTCCTGGTCTGTATGACCAATTTGATATGCCAGAGCGTAATACACACAACCCACCACTGACTTCAGACCTAATAGTAACATCTTCCATATCATTACTCAACAGGCTACCACCAACCAAACCCAGCCCAGAGAGGATTAGTGAGCTATAGTGTGCTGATGATACTCCAGGGGAGTCAGCTGAGTCAGATGTCCATTCTTAGATTGCTAATGCCATGTCATGTCACATTTAAAGTTTATTTCAAAGCTAGAGTGGTACTCTGGTAATGTTGGCATAGACAACACATGCTTTTGAGTGAATGTTATTGTTTTGTAAGCACATGACATAGGTTTTCTGTAGTATTTACATTTACCTCACATTTCTATAGAAATCACCAAAACTGTTCAGCTAGCTCACACTCTTCTGATCTCAGCTGAATGCACTGAATATCTGAACATTCTGTGGTCATTCTGAAGTTGTTGGGGAATTCTTAAGAGCAATTAAATATTTTGCTCAATAATGCTAGGTGCAATTTTGTTTTAAAATATGTCCGTTTTACGTAAAACTGTAGTCCAAGTTGATTCTACCATCATTTTGTTGCAACAATAATAGAAGGGCATGCATGTTATTAGTCACATATATATTTCACAGTCCAACTGAAAAGTGGTCTATTGCACTTGAGAAGACAGAATGCGAATTTTTATGTTAAGAATACAGAAGATTTTTAGATTTGCCTTACTCGTGCACTCACAGCTGAAAAACAGTTATGATTTATTGTTTTGTGAATCAGATGGTGCAGTGGGTCTTCGATGCCTGGGATAATCTTTTAGAACTTGTGTGCTGTGCTGTTTCACTTTAGGTCAGTTGTCTTGCAATTCAAAAAATACTGTTCACTAATCTTGAGCCAAATCAATCACCCAAATACTTTAGCAATGATGCAAAGTAATAAGGCATGCAAGGTCTGCGAGCTGGAGATGCAGGTCAGAGCTAGTTCTCCATCAGGCTTACACATGTTTTGGTGGAGGATAAGGTTGATAATGAAGTATGGTAAATAGTACATGGACAAATAGTATTGCTCATCTGAGCTCCTACCAATACTACCAGCCAGAAACTATATTTATAGATCCACAGCTCATAGCTCATAGGGCTTGTCGTTCACTTATGTACACTTTATCACTCATACTGTAAGCAGTGTCCAAAAATAAATAAATTACAAGGGCTTGATTGCTACTTCAGATATCAGTTTCTGCAAGATTTGTTCAGTGTTTACAATCTCTTTTCACTTGTACAAGAGAGGGACTCAGTTTCATGTAAATGTTTGTGACAATCACATAAAGGAGTGCATGGCCTATTATACATTCCTGCCAGGGAGTACAATTGCTTCCAGGGAAGTCACATTAAAGGGAACACATTACAAAAGAACATGTTTGTCATTTTTCACTAAGGTAACAGGGGAAATGTATTTTGAAAAAATCAACTGATTCTCATTCATTTAAATTCTGTCACAGTGAATTGGTCTTGCAGTCTTAGAGGAAATTTATAGTGTGAGTTTCTGTCACAACCAAGAGGCTACATGATCAAGAAGGACTATGATTACAGTTCCTCTTACAATCATTTTCATCCTTATTAAACTTGAGCAGGAAAGGCTGGGGAAAATGTCATAGCTTGTAAGTTTGTTGTAGGCTGACTTTCATAAGTCAACCAATGGCTTTTTTAAAAAGTCATGCTTGCTAATACCCAAGTCCAGTATTAGGGCAGTAGTTAAAGTTTCAAATAAGTGCAGCTATGATGAACCAACCTGGAAGAAATGTGTGTTGCACTCACACAGTATAAGGAAGAATTTTCAAGAGGTGAAATGTTCTCCGTGAATCAGATGAACATGAAATATGCATGAAATACAATGAACAAGAGAGATGTTTGATTCTGTTTGAAGTTTTAAGAAATTGTACCAACAAAAAATCTGATAGCCTTTTTACATAACTTTTCATATAATTTGGGCCATGCAAATTCTTATAAATTGCAATACATGGTACCTGATGACAAGTGTCTAAGACTGAAACTTTGAAACCAGGTTGAATGGTCAGATGAGATCAACTAATATAAACACCAGAAGTGAAAGTTTATCTTAAAAAGAGTTTAGTACATGCTAAAAGGAAGCCAATCACCACTGAAAAACACAGAGTTTAGGTATTGCTATTTTATTAAGTATTGCCAGTTTATTAGGCACACCTCCAACATTCACACGAATTGCCAAGCGACTGTAGTATGTGGTGTAAATCAGGAAGACCAGTGTTAATAGCTTCAGGCAGTGTTCAGCTCAGCATTAGGATGGGCAAAAGAATTGATTGAAATAATGATGACTGTTATCCTGGGCTGTCTATATTTTGGTCATTTTTAACCTTTAACCAGTAAAGTCAGGTGTTATTCATGACTTAGTTTTAGTGAAGCCAGAGCACTGAGTCAGGTGGTAGCATATGTGTGAATCAATGGAAACATAATAATAGTTAGTTCAACCTAAGCAGAAAACTTGTTCAACCTAAGCAGAAAACCAATTCAAGATTAGAAAAAAAAAAGATTTCAACTTGAGTTCTATATTTGCATAATGTTCAGTTCATGGTTTCTCTCATCCTTTATAATTCATCTTTTGTTAAATTAATACAAGATAGCAGTCTAGTTGTAAAAAAGTGAAGCAGCTACAATAAGGATAAAGGTGTTTTAATAAGGGTAAAGCTATTTCAACAAATGGTTTGTACATATATACTTATTTTCCAGTTACTTCAACATCTGAAATTGAAATTATTTGTGTAATAGTATACACTGTGTATTGATAAAATTTCAACATTTGAAATTTTATTTGTGTAATATAAATTCATTGCTATCAGTAAAGAAATAGCAATATTGTCTATTTCTCAATACAATATATGTGACATAAAAAGGCAGTAGGCTAATCTAAAACATAAAGTATACATTTTTAAAAAGTGCAGTTAGTCGCGCACAGGTCTGCTGCCAGTAGAATGCTATACACCCAGACATGTGAAGGATGTCACTATTTATAGTTGTGACATGAGCAAAGAGAAGCAAAGTCCGTGTGCAAATGAGCACAGAAAATTCAAACGCTTAGAGGGGAAAAAGAGAAGAAAGCAGTCTCTGCCTGCTTCTTAGAAGCTTGGTAAGCGAAGCAAGGGAGAGGTGAACCTGTCGGATGAAAGTGGTGTCAATGAATGACATTAACAAGGAACAAGTGAGAGTGATAATGACTAATAAACAGGAGATTCAAAGCAGGGGAGTGGTATTGAATAGACATGGCATGTGCGTGTGAGAGGATGTGTCCTTCTGGCTGGGTTCTCCCTGGGCTGTGACAATAATGTTATTCTGTCAGCATAAATTATTGTAGTGTTCTGTAAAAGTATAGTAAATAGCTGCAATTTTACAACATTTTTCAAATTCCATATTACTTATTTTAAGTAGTCCCCTTTCCCTAAAGTAAAAGAGCAAATGACAGCAGAGGTCCCTTTGAACTATTTACAGTGAATAAATGAGAAGTCCTTTAGCATAGTGTCGGTCTCCACAACTTTATCTCTCCCTTGTGTGATCACGAAACCTGGACACAGCACAAGTTCAAAGTCCCACTAAAGTTGTGCAACATCAGTCCTCCAGATCCTGCTTCCGGCCTTTCATTAGTTGCTCATGTGTGAAGGGGAGTGGGTAGTTCCATTGTGTACAGGGGACGGCGTATATGGAGGAAAGGTGAGATTAATATCTTATAATCTTCTCAGGTCAGAAGCAACCTGAGAAGATGCACATTTGTAAAACCTCAACTGGAAGCCTTCTGCCACTATATATCTGGTACATGGCTGTACAGCCATCAGAGGACTCACAAATAAAGGAGAAGATGGTAATTGTTGGATACAATGGCTAGCTATAAGTAAACAAACAGGACTGGCTGGGCTGTGAGTTTTTACACATGCCTGAGCATGAAGATAGACTCAGTGAAGTGGGAGTGAACTGTGACCCCCTTTCTCAAATGCCATTAACACAAAAAAGAAGTTTAAAAAAAAAAGCTGGAAAAAAGAAGAGCAAAAGACTTGCTAAAGCTTCTTCTACTATTGTTATCTTCTAGCTACTGGGAAAACAGCTTCATTATGGGAAAAACAAGCGTTGTCACTTATAGTACTTATAGTACAGAGTTTGATCCTCAGTGGATGAGATAAAAGATGAGAAAGTGGGAAGGTACAGAAAGTGAGCCAACGCTCCGGACCCAAAGCAGACCATCTCATCAGAGAAACATGGTAGCATGGGCATGTACAGCTGCCAGACAACCTGACTCGTTTGTCTTCATTGATGATTTGGCTGTCAACAACAGAAGGATGGATCTGTGAAGAGTACTGCTTAACTCCTCACACGCAACCACGTGCCTCAGAGCTCAGGAAAAGACGTCTTACCTTGCAGCAGGACAGTAGGACCTGAAACATGCTACTAAACATAACAAAATGTATTTGGACTCTGATTTGACTATGATAATTTGAGCAGTTATTTATAGGTTACGGTGTGAGACTATGTATATAAAGGACTGTGGGTCTGTGGTTCATATAGATACCTAAGCCATCATTCTTCTAATTACTACATTACACTGTTCCATTGTGCTTGGGTACAGAACCAAAATATCAAATACTGTTGCTGTCCGCTAAGTTACGGACAGCAATGTAGGTATACGCTTACCTTGCATTCACACACACACACAGACACACACACAGAGGCACACACACACACAGACACACACGCATACAGACACAGACACACACACACACACACACACAGACACACACACATACAGACAGACACACAGACACACACACACAGACACACACACAGACACACAGACACACACACACACACACACACACACACACAGGCACACAGACACACACACACACAGACACACAGACACACAGACAAACACACTAACACACACACACACACACACACACACACACACACACACACACACACACACACACACAGACACACACACACACAGACACAGACACACACACACACACAGACACACAGACACACACACAGACACACAGACAAACACACACACAGACACACACACACACAGACACACACACACACACACACACACACACACACACAGATGACACTTCATACAAACCGAAAAAAATAATCAAAGTAGACTGCCCTGCACTCCCTTTCAAACAGTGAAAGTAAAAAATCAATGAAGGGGCTGTGAGAGACTTCAGCTCTATTAATATATAATGATGCCAGAGTGAGAGAGAGCAAGAGAGAGAAAGTAAAGTAAAAACAGCAGTAAATTAAGTCAGTAAAACAACTGGACGGAGCTGAATTCATTAGGAGAGAAGGGAAAGCAAACGAGAGCAAGACTGGGACTAGCATGATAAGAGAAGAAGAGGGAGAAAGAGACATTGCCAAAGATCTTTTCATCACTTCCATTTTGTATTCCCTCCCTCCCTCTTTCTTTTTTCCCTTCTTTTCACTATGGCGTCGCTCTCGCTCCCCCACCTCACACACCCAGACACAGCAGCACATCCGGACAAACACACAGACACACAACCGCTTGCTAAAGGAGAAAGGTGACATTCACTGAATAGAATAATTAGCGTCTAACGACCCACGTCAGGCCAGCGATGCTGCCCGTCGTGCTGATAACGACGATTGGGTAAGCGATGATGACAGCGAACGTTAATGTGACAATACACGACTACGACGGGTAGAGCAGCGTAATGCTGATTACGATCGTGATCGTTGCAAATGAGCTGATCATAAGGATTCACAGGTGAATAAAAACAACTGATTCCCAGGTGATCGACCATGATTTGGAAGTGCTTAGTATGTTCTTCCCTCTGGTTCCGGAGAGTATAGCTAAGTGAAGCTTAGTTCTGCGTTCAGAAAAAAATAATACATTCAGGAGTATGTTATAGTTACATTCTATTTTCTTTATATAAATTATAACTACACACACTCAATTTAATTATTTGAAACTTTTTAAAAGTAGGACAGAGAATAGAGGAACAATTAGTGGTTAGAAATCAAACAATAGTCAGGTTTAATTTAAGTTTGCCAAGTTTGTTTGCCATCTCACACAAGTCATGGCACAGTGGAAAAGGCCCTGGCCTGAAGAATCACCTTGTATACGCAGCAAATAATGCCATGAGAGACTTAGCTGACTCTCATGCCTGTCATGCTCTTGAGTGGAGTGCCCTGGCTCGACAGCCCTTCTGCCAAGAGCTTTGGAGTTATCTGCGGGGTTTCTTACGGGTGTACTGGGGGGCGTGCCATCATGCTGGCTGTCTCCTCTGCGTCTGCCATCCAGGGCCAATATAAACACAATAAAGGCTTGCGTACTTGAAACGTGAACAAACATGCCGCGATTGGGCTGGGAGCCGAGCGTCCACGAAAGTGTACGCCGGGAGTATATGCCGCCTACCTGCATTTGTCTTCTTGCTTTCTTCACACTTGGCTGCTGCTTTCAAGTTTCTTCACAGGGTAACACACTTTAAAGTGCCACTCCGACCCGTGAGACCCCCACTCTGCCACTTGCCATCTGTGGGGGTGTGCGAGAGTCCAGTTGACCTGGCTATCGATGGGTCAAGAGTGGTAGAGAGCTTTGGGGAACAGTGCTGCCTGCTATACTTTCAGTGACAGAACAAACAGGTGCAGCTTTCTAGGTGGCATGAAGAAACATATATCACTGGTCTTTTGTACCTGTAATAATGATCTTTTGTACTTTTGTTCTGGCTATGTTTAACAATCAAACTTTATGATCTTAACCCCTGATTTGAAGAATACTATAAATGTATGAAGGTAAATCTGTAAAATGATTTAAAAATAAATTCTAAAAGAAACAGTGCAATGGTGCAAGAACCTGTGCTCTCTCTTTTTCGTATAGTGTTAATACTCTGGCTGTAGTCTTTTCACAATCCAGTAAACAATGCATTAGTCTAGCCATGAAAAAAGCATAAGTCATTTTTTTTTAGCCTTTTGCAGTAGTTATGCTGTAATGAAAGTGGGTTTGCTGCTCATATGTTCAATATTGATGGTATATAATATGAAAGAATCTTGAACCCTTTGGTGTTAATGAACTACTACATAAGCAATTAAATGTAAGACTCTCCAGGACTGCTGACCGTATATCATAATTATTCAAGCATATTTAACCCGTATGACACTAAAACAGCATAATATAGTAACCTACATGTTTAAGACCAGGTTTATAACTTTAAGAAAATGATATGTCATTAGCCCACTAAGACCTAGCATTATCCTCTGGCTTCCTTTAAAATACCACATACAGTTTAAAATCCTTCTGCTGACATACAAAGCTGTCAATAACCTCATATCCTCTTATCTGTCTGATCTTCTTCTTCTGTATGAAGCCTCTTGCACTCTCAATCTTTTTCAGTTGGGCTCCTGACCATTCATCGCTCCAACCTTCACGGTTTCAGTGATCCTGCATTTTTAGATTTGCTCTTCCTCCAGAACTCTCCTCCGTACACACACAGCAGTCTAACTCTCTTTCCATATTAAAATCCAATTTTAAAACATCTTTTTTGTTTCTCTAGTCTACAGTCCTTCCTCAGCTCCCCACTATGCTTTCTCTATGTCCTTGTGAGTGTTGTCTACCCTGTTTTACTGTTTTGATGTTCTGTGTATTATAAATAGTAAGCCTTTTTGGGCTCTTGTAAAGTGTCATGAAAAAGCATGTTTACTATTATTTTATTAGAACAGAATATATAATAATATAGCCAGAAACCTATGTATTAAAAAACAGGAGGCTGTCTTGTTTGGCTACACACCTACACACACACTGTACATAGTAAATCATGTCACTGATGCCTCTGCATGGAGCATGCCAGAAAAAAGCTCTCATCTGAGTACCGTTCGCTCTCACATATGTGTGAAAATCCATGTTCTCTGAAAGTCAAAAGTCAAAAAGCTTTCTGCATTTGAAGCCTACTGAGTGAGCTATTCTGATTCAGCGAAGACATTCATACCACAACTCAGAAGATTTTGTCTTGTATCAGAAGTGAGCTAAATTTGGATCTAAAGAAACTACATGGTTAGGACATCCTGACAGGATCCTAGATTATATCCACTCTGTCCATTTGCTCCTAACATGGAAGCCTCATCTTTGGAATCCTACAGCAGATAGATTTTTTTGTTCTTCGAACAATTTTGGTAACAACTGGTATGTCTAAAGTCCAGAAGATAACTAGGGAAAATCCCTCATCACTGCAACAAAAGAAGTAAAGTGAAGTTCTATACAGAGCTCATTGAACCTCCAAGCCAGACCTATGGAGTTTTAGGAGAACTGGAAAACTAGCAATAGGAGCTTTTTGCTTTTGGGTGTAAAAATGTTCTATTTTTCAAGCACCACATAACAGGAATGACAAACCATTGATGTCCTTGTGCCCGAGGACCAGAATAAATACACAGAGTCAGGAGAGACTCCTAAGCAGAATACTTTAAAGCATGGGCATTCCACAGACCAAACCCTATCTGTATTTCAAAGTAGAAAAACTATTCATTCCTTTTCTAGATATTTGCAAATCGCAAATACAGCTGAACTCTTTGTGACATTTCTATCTGGTTGGAAAGGTACCCTTTTTATACTGACTTGGAAGAGTCCATTGGCTGCTCTCACGCGGTCATAGCTTTGAGTCTTGTTTGTGTGTTTAGTTCTACTAAAGAAGTAGGGTTATGTGCTAGGTTCTTGACCTTGTCAAGGCTGTTGTGGTGTAGCTGTACCATCTGTGAACACCACGTGTCAGTGCGCTTGCTGAAAGTCCAATGAGCAGCTCAGGTGCAGAGGTGCCCTCAGGGATGCAGATGGACAGGGGCAGTTGTGAAGGGGCAGATGGGGAGAGGCAGTTGAGATGTTCCTTCCACTCCTTGACCACGCAAAACGTTACTCCCACCGTTTCTTACTGATGACCTTGGAGCACCCTTGCACCTAATATTTTAGTGTCTCCATTGTCATCAAAGACCTCATAAAGTAGGCAGTGATGATCAGTCAATTTTCTTTAAGGCAACATTTCCTCAAGTGCACACTAAAGCAATATGACCGAATGGCAATGAAGCATAAATATGCCTTTAGGGTTTGAGTAAGGAAGGAAGCTGGCCTGGCATTAATAGGCCACATCTACCTTGAGTTCCTGGTGAGGCAGCTTTAGCTTGTCCACCAGGTTCCAGTGCCCTGAACAATCTTTTTAGAGGCTGCAATCTACGTGCCCCTTGTTTTCTACTGTTACATTTTTTTTACTACTACAAAATTTTTTTCAATTCTAATATGTACCTGTGTCTGATTTAGTATAATTGTGTTAGTATAAGAAACTGTTGATAACATAAAAACAATTTTAATCACATTATTATTCAGTAATGAGATACCAGCTGTCATTGGCCCCACAGTGATTTCCAAATCCTTTGCCATTTCAATGCAATTTGTAGACAAACAATTTGGAGTTGAATCTGGCATGCAGGATTGCAGGAAAGGAGAATACTGCAAGAGAAAGAAAAGCACCAGCTAGGTGGTGCCTCAGATTGAAGTGAAGGACACCCTCAAAACAATTAATTACTGTGTGAACATTTTGTTGGCAAGAGTGCCTCTCATCTTCCTTGGCACAGGATGTCAATGATTGTTACATGTTTGTGGATTTCCACTGGTTAACACAAGAGGCTGTTTACCAGTGAATCAAATGTACTGGAAAAACTGATTTTCATCTGAAAGCTTGATGCTTGACAACAGACAAAACAACAACAACAACAAAAAAACAGTTGCTAGGAAACTCAATTTTGGTTTAGATTTTTATGACTGAACAAGAATGTATTTGTAGAAGAAATCGACCAATTATGAGTGTGGGGGGGGGGATCATTTTGATTGTGTTAAAGCAGATTGCCCATTTGACTTGAGCTTGCTGTTTTCACAGGGTGAATGCAGATGTGAAACACAGTCATGTGAATCAATAGCAGCATGTCTTGGGAGGCGAGGGAAATAGAAACAAAGTGGGGGGTGGGGGGTCAAAGCTTAATTTCTATGTGAATAACATCACTAAAGGTCAATGGTGGTGCTCTGAGTCTGTGGTAAGCTTCTCCGTCATCTCTAGCTATGCTCTATCATGGTCACAGCAGAATGTGTTGAAGCTCAAACATTCAAGTGAATGGGTGTATGTGGTGCTGATGGTAGTGTCTGCTCTTTGTGTAGACCAAAAATCGCAATTATAAGAAGAATACATGAAAACAGTATTAAGATTTAATGGGGAAAAATGTTATTGGGGCATTTGGTTACTTTTTTATATCAAAAAGTGAAATTTTTGCTTGAAAAACTAAAAACTAAACTAAACAATCACTTTAAAGATATTAAGGCTAATTGTGTGAAAGGGTGTATTTTTAATGATGTCTTTGGCTATAGTGTCATGTTGTGCCTGGCACCCCACCCAAGGGACACATGTACCTGACCCGCTTCCAATCACCTGATTATTAGTAACCACATGCACTTTGATTTCCTCCTTTGCTTCTCCCCAGTATAAATTCCACAGGTACATTCATCCAGTGTTGCACATTGCTCATCTGTTCTGCACCAAAGAAGACGCCCAGAGTGTTGCTGTGTCTTAAGTGCATGGAGTACTATCACCAGCGATAATCTGTTTTCATTTCTGTTGCATTTACCTAGCGCACCACTGTGCTTTATTGCTTTATTCGACTATGGAGAATAAAGACACACCTTTCTTGCACTCACTCCCTTCCTGCTATAATATATACAAAGCCTAACCAAAAGAAATATAGATGGTAATTACTTGATAGTAGTAGCCTGAACTATAACTTCGATAAGTTGTATTTACTTTGTTTATGGATTTGCCTATAGATGTACCTATATGTGTAATTTCATGTGTACTTCACCTGCTCGTGCTGTAGTAGCACTGATTGTGGATCAGATGACAGATGACTCATGATCGGCTGCCTCAGTCCTTATTAGTTTTAGTCATTGTGAGCTGATCCTGAGTCAGAACCCCTATGTGCATATCCACTGCAGTACTGTATGAGGCTGCATACATAAAGACTGCATTGAGCCAACATGAGGCAACAGAATTTTAAAATAGTTTCTCACATTAATGTATCTTCCCATGTACATGTTATAGCTTGAAAGGAACCGCATTTCTGTGTATGCAGATGGTATGATATTGCACAGTAAAGCTACAACCTCGAACAATGGAGGAGAAACCTTTCCCAGGTCCTGATTACCTGATGTTTGAAAACACGAGTTTAAGCCAGTGCTTTAAATATTTTGTGTCTGGATGCAAAAGCTTGTGACCCCAAGGCTAATAGTATATATATCATGTTTAAACCTAGTGGAGCAGTGAAGCATATATATATATATATATATATATATATATATATATATATATATATATATATATATATATATATATATATATATATATATATATATATATAAAACCACTGGACAAGAAGTAGCTAGACTTTGCAATTCAAGTATTAAGACATTTCAGACATTGTACTTTGGTCTCTGGCTACTCAGTGTCATTAACAGATATCTACAAACAGTATAATACACTTGAAAATATGTAAGTAGAATGCAAATGTACAAACAAATCTGCTATATGCTACAGTGCACTATAATGTGACCAAAACTGAACTGACTTTGCGCTATATACAAGGACAGTTGTTTTGATATTCCAAGAATAGTTTTTATCTTTCAAATGGTATTAGATAAGCGTGATGAAACCTAGCTCAGCTGAAGAACTTGACCAGAAACTGATGATGCAGGATTTCTCCTTCTTTGTGCACATCAACTGAAGTTGTTTTGACAACTGGCTTTAAATGATCACCTTTATGGCAAAATACAGGTTATTATATTTTGCTGTGATGGTAAGACTGCAGTTCTCATTGTCTTATGGAAGTCAAAACATTGTGTAATTGTATCAAGCCTTCATCCATGAGCTGAACTGGGTGTTTAAGAGCAAGATTAAACAGAGCCCATGTCCTATGATTTGGAATCAGTGTGACCGTCCTATAATTGAAATGTGCTAGCCTGGAAAAACCTTAAACATTGAGGTTTTTCTCTGGAATAATTATCTTCATAATGTTTAATTGAAATAAGGCTGTCTATGTCTATAACAGTTATTGTAGCTGCCATACAATTGTATGTGTTGTTTGTCCAGATCCTCATCATCTCAAGGCTGTAGAGCAATTCACTTGCTCACTCCACTAGACCCTTGCAGCTGATTCAAAACGCAGATGCATGACTCATATTCATGGTCTTTCCATGGAGAGATGGTACCACAGTTCTTGTCAGGTGTTTTCCTAACTCACTAAAAACTGCTGGTGTGAAGCCTCTCTTAAAAAAATCTGCAAACAACTCTGTTAAGTGCCACAGACCATTTCAAATCCACTGTTCATTAGGAAAATCACTGAGAATATTATCTTCAAGCAACTTACTGGCCTTTTTTCTTTAAATAGCTGTCTGACAAATCCATCAGGTTTTTGGCCTACTCCTAGTACAGAGACTGCTTCAATTTAAGGAATGAATGACATTCGTTTAATACAGACTCAGGGAAGGTGTGAGTTTTACTAGTGCTTGTTCAGTGCAGCCTTTGACACCTCAGGCCATAACATTCTTATAGATAGAAAAGCAGGATGGACTCTCAGGAACAGTCCCAAAACAGTCCCTTTGCAGGTTCAGTTAGTACCTGCAATGCAGGAATTACTTCATTGCAATAGAAAATAATCTTTCTGAAAGAGTGACAGTGACCTTTGGTGTCACCCCAGTTCAATTCTTAAACTTAATGCTTACTCAGCCAAATCTTACAAAATTTTGGGCCATCTTACCACAGCTATGCAGATGAGACTCAGATTTACTTTACACACAACTATGGTCACTTTGACTCTCTTTGTAAGTGCCGTGAGCATATTACTAAACTGATTTCTGCAGGTGAATAAAGATAAAACAGAGATTGTTATATTTGGCAAAAGCAATGAGAGACACAGACTAGCTGCCATTTTGGACTCAAAACCCTTAAAATCTAAAGAGCTAGCTTGTAACCTTTGTGTACTAATAGACTGATTTCAGTTTTAGTAGTCACATCAAATCGGTGATTAAATCAGCATTTTATCACCTTAAGAACATCAACAAGATCAAAGATTTCCTGACAAAACCAGATCTAGAGAAACTCATCTATGCTTTTATCTCTAGCAGGGTTGATTATTATAATGGCCTCCTAACGGGACTCCCAAAAAGACAAACAGTTTCAGTTGACTGAAAATGCAGTTCAGTTAGTTCTCACTAGGAGCAAAACATGTAAACAAATCATGTCCGTCCTTAAGTACTTTACACTGTCAGTATATTACAGCGCTGACTTTAAGATATTATTACTGGTCTATAAATTGCTTAATGGTGTAGGACCAACATATCTATCTCATATGCTGCAGCGTTATGAGCTGGTCAAAACTCTCAGACCATTGGGAACTAGTCAGTTTGTCCTGCCCAAGGTAAAGACTAAGAATGGATAGGTGGCATTTAGCAGCTGTGTTGTTTTTAAACGGAAATAGTTGTCAAAGAATATTAGATGAGCCCAGACATTAGATGCTTTTAAATCTAAGCTAAAAACATTCTTATTTGGCCAGGCTTTGGGCTCAGGCTAAACGCGGTTACCTCAGATCTTGTGGCACTGCACTTTTAGCTTTTAAGCATTACAGTACATTTTTTTATTTCTTTAATTCATTATTTATTCTGCCTTTATTTTCATCTTTTATCTCAACACTCTGTATGTGAAATTTGATCTTATGCCCTTTACATATTTATTTTATTTTACATTATTTATTTTAATTCAGTTTGTCATGTTGCACCAAGTAACCTGCTTGATGGACGTGCCCGCTGTCTCTCACTCACACACACACACACACACACACACACACACACACACACACACTCACACACACACACACACACACACACACACACACACACTGCACCTGCCCTGCTCCCTGATTACTGCCTTCTTGCACATGTGCCTGGGTTTCCTCCTTTGTTGCTCATTCAGGAGAGGACCACTCTCAGGAATGTTCTCAAGCTCACAGGAACACTCGTCCAGTGCTGCCCATGGTTCCTCAGTTCCTGCGTGCAAAGGACACCTGGACTGAAACCACTACTGCACTACATCTGCACACCTCAAGCATTACTGCCTACAGTGTTGTCTTTTCTTTTCCTTTTTAATCAGCGCACCGCAGTGCTTCTCTGTTTATATAAGATACTCCATTCCCAGCCTCACCTCCCTTTTATCACAACTTTTATCTCTTATTTAATTTTCCACTTTGTTTGTTTTATCTAAATTAAATTTGAGCTTTGTATTTAAATATTTAACTTTATTTTAATAAATTATTTTCTTTTTTTTTTTTTGGCAAAAAACTCCCCAAAGTGATGTAATAAGCTTTATCATTCTTCTATGTATATGTGAAGCACTTTAAATTTCCACTGTGTATGAAAAGTGCTATACAAATAAACTTGCCTCGCCTTTCCAAATTCACACAGTTCACGCCACTGATACGTTCGCTCCAGGGTTTTTCTGTGGTCTCTGCATCAGATTTAAAACCCTGACATGTGCCTACAAAGCTAAAACTGGGCCTGCCCCCACCTATCTGAAAGCACTGGTCTCAACCCACACATATCTCACACCCTTCATGCCTTAAGCACAGCATGTCTTGAACTATTGCCCTTTAAGAGACAGAGACGACATGCCTCATGACTCTTTTCTGTACTAGCACCCAGATGGTGGAATGAACTCCCACTACCTGACCATAAATGATTCCTAGCCACTTCAAGGCATTAATCACCAGTACTTATCTCACTTATATATATATAGAATAAAACAAAACAAAAAAACAACTCCAACCTCACTAAATGCATATATACATATAGAACAGAAATGGCTTCTCTTTAATCTTTGAGTATTCTGCCTGTTATTATGTGCTAGTGTGGACACTATAAGACATTTTCAGAGGTTGGACTCTACTCCTACTACTCCTTCAGTTGAAAAACTGCCAAGTCAGTATTAATATATTCTCCGTCAAAGATGATAAAAGGTAGGTACTGAGTAAATTGAATCATATTGAATTCCCTGCCAAGATGCAAGTCATTTCAATTCAAATTTGTTTGTATGGCACTTTTTACAACATGTGCTGTCACAAAGCAACTTTACAAAAATCATACATAGAGAATCCAGGCCCAGGCCCTTAATGAGCAAGTCAAGGTGACAGTGGAAAGGAAAAACTCCCTGAGTAGAATAGGAAGTACCTTTGAGAGGACTCAACTAAGCAGTTGTACAGCTCATCTGCTAAAAATGAGATTGTTAACTGGAATGCATTGGAGTGTGTCAGAGACTCTAGCAGGATGAGCTATAACATCTTAGCCAAAAAGGGAGATTCAGAAGGCAGTACAGCTATGAGGGCTCCCTGAGAGCTGAGAAGCCCTCTGATCCAACATTAACACTCTGAAAGAGCAGCGGAATGACAGCACCAACGTCTCAGTTTACCGGAATTCTCTCTGTCCATGAACCCCAAGTTCTACACCATTTATTCAACATGTAGGTAATTTCAAAAAGCTTGACTAAACAAATATGTTTTCAACCTAGACTTAAATAGAGACTGTTTCTGAGTCCCAAACACTGACTGGAAGGTTATTCCAAAGCTGGGATGATTTGTATGAAAATGCTCTTCCCCCTGTGGTAATTTTCATGATTTTAGGTACTAATAAGTAGCAAACAGCTTGTGACCTAAGTAGGATTGACTGTTCATAATATACAATAAGTTCATTTAGATACTGAGGAGCAAAACCAGGTAGAGCTTTATAAGGCCACAACAGAATTTTGTAATCAATATGGAATTTGACAAGCAGTCAATGCAGTGTCTCTAATATCTGGCTAATATGGTCAAACCTAATTTTTGTAAGAATTCAGGCTGCCACATTTTGGATCAACTGAAACTTTCTAGAACATCCAGTTAGCAGAGCAATACAGTAGTCTATTGTTGAAGTAATAAAAGCACACCAAAAATCAGATAAATATAGATAGTGTATTTCATAGTTTTGTGGTATTTCAAATAGAAATTAAGGCTAGCTTATCTATATACACATCAAAGAATAAGTCAGGATTGATTTGACACCAAGGTTTTTCACAGTTGCTCCTAGTGCAACAGAAAGGCAACCAGAATTTAGCATTTATTCAGACAGTTTGCTACTAGTAACTTAACACTAGTAACTTAATGATGTAAATAGTAAAGGTCAAGGCACAGACCCATGAGGGGTGCTGTATTTTACTTTTGTTTGGATAGATGCTTCATTTATATTTATAAAGCAATAACAATCAGTTAGGTATGATCGAAACCATGTAAGGGCTTTTCCAGTGAGCCCAATAAGGTTTTCTAGCCTGTATATTAAGGTAGTGTGATGTATGTTGCGAAATGTTGTACTCAATTAGAATCAGCAAAGATATGTAATCTTCATCAGAAGATAAAGGTTTGTAAATTTTCTTTACTAAAGCCGTCTCTGTACTGTGGTACCTTTTTCATTAATGTGATTCTTATGCAGGTAAGAGCTTAGCTGGTGCACCACAGATTTCTCCAGTCAGATATAAGTGGCAGGTTTGAAATAGGTATGTAATTTGAAAGCACATAGGGTTGAGATTAGGTTTCCTGATAGTAGGCTTGATTACTGCTACTTTAAGAGTTTTGGGAATGTAGCCAAGACAGACAGAAGAGTTTAGGATTATTAAAAGAGGCTTGATTATTTCTGGTAACATTTCCTTAAGTAACTTTGTAAAGATTGGATCAAGGAAGGAAATTATTTTAATCATCTGCTGAAGTGGAGTAAAAAATTCTAACCTCACTGCTCTAGCTACACTGGACTCAGTATCCGCATCAGTTGTGTAAGGTTGCAAAGTTGCCAGTGTTAAATGGGCTGTTTCAGTTTTTTGCCTAATAATTTCAATTCTATTTCTGAAAACATGCCTGAAATCATTACTGCTGCAGGCTTGTGGATATTGTGTTGATGTGACGTGGAGGGCAGAGAGGAAGCGAGAGGCAAGGTCAAGCCAAAGTTCTCATTTTCCATTAAAGCAACAAAAAAGCACTGATGAAACAAAAGAGAATAAACCATCTGGTTCTCCGAGTAGCGATGCTCTGTATTCCGCTAATGTGCAGTGCTGTCTTCCGGGACCTGTGAGTTTAAATAAAGACGAAAGAAAACAAAGAACAGGTGGATATGATTAATAGGTGGGTGATTTGGAGAGAGGAAGGTATGTGGTGCGATCCATAGCATGAGTTGGCATGTCCTTCCTGCTGGATGCCCGGCCAACCATGACATCTGAATAGTAATCTGGGATTATTCTTGCTGTTTTCAATCAAAAAAGAAGGACATGTTATGCTTGCTATAGTTTGTGCCTTTCTGTAGTATATAAACCTATCCATTTTTCTCTCAACCCTGGAGACTACAGGCAAACACATGCTTCCTTCAGGACATGTGAAGCCAAGCACCACATTTTAAACCCATGCTGCAACAATCAGGAACTAGCTGACTGCCCTGGTCAGCAAGCACATGCACACAGACATCCATGATTGGCTAGTGTTATTGGCCACAGATGGTTGTGGCATCTTCAGGGCCTGAACAGGTGAACTCCTAATGTATATGGGAGAATAGCTATATTATCTATACTGACACCAAAAGACAAACTTAAAACGACTGTTTGGTGCCCATAGTGAGGAGGACCCATTACATTTTGTGTGAAACCAAGAATCAATACACATGCTTTTCTCACTGGGTCCTGTCCTATATAAAAATGAATATTAAAATCTCCTAGTAATATAATTTTATTCATGGAAGTTTCTGAATTTGATAGGAATTTGGCAAACTCCTCTAAGTACCCATAGTAAGGCCCTGTTGACTAACTAGTCAGAAAGACAGTTGTAGATGAATCAGTTACCTTCAGTGCGTAGAGCAGCCAAAAACTGTACTTAAAGTACTGTTATTTACAATTACTCACTTAGAAAAGTAATAATTTAAAATTAAGAAAATTAAGAAAGTATCGGTTCAAAAATTCTTAAGTAGTGTTGCTTCATCAGATCACATTTAATAACATTGGAAAGTAAAATACTTCTTTGTCCCACAAATATTGCGGACCTCATTCTTCTTTATACACTGAATACAAATGTTTTTATGGATGTTTCTCTGAATTGTGGATTTTAAGTGACTTTTACAAAAAGATTAAATATTACTTAATCATAAATAAGATTGTTATTGCTTCAACATATCTTGTAGGTGTATGATTTTCACTTATATTTGGCCTCAGGAACATCCCTCTTCAGTGTTCAGCTATAGTCTGCCAATAGAGGTCCTCCACTTAACTTGTACCAATTAGGGCTACTGTATACAATGATATGTGAGTGTAATCGGTTGTTACAAGTGAACCTATTTTTGCTAGTTAAGTAGACAGCTAAAAGCACTTTTGTAAGTCACGTCTACTTGCTAAATGCCATACGTGTAGATGTAAATATATTGGGGAAAAAACACTGGGCGATAGAGAGAAATTCTGAAAGCATGTATTGAATTTAGTCTGCAAACATACATAATAAACAGGTAATGCTAGGTTAGCTACTTGTCTTTGCTCTGAATCTTTGTTGTACTTAGCTAGCTAACAATCAAATGTTATGTTAAGGTACATTAGATTTTTAAAATATTGTGCATATAGTTTAACTTACCTAAGTGTCACTAGTATCACACTGGAATTGGTCATAACTTTGTGATTTGTACAATTTGTGGAAATATTCATTAGCTCTTGCCCAATATACCTAGACATTTTACTTGTATTAAATTGCAACCGATTAGCTAAACCAGTATTTTTAACCTGTTTTCTATTTTATGCTTAGAGCATTATTATAGCTAAATAGTTGATGTGAGTACTCTATGAGCTGTGTATGTTATTTTATCTTATAAGTGTAGCCTCATTAAAAGCCAAGTGTTCTGGTTTAAACCCTGCTTCTGACAGGCTATCAAAATCATGATAAGTAATATGGTCAGTGATATCGTTTACAGGGACAGCTTTAGATGTGAAGGATCTTACATTAAGTAGTCCTAATGTTAGATCAAAAGTGCTGTTATAAATTGATTGAACTAATTTAATATTATGTTGCTAGAACAGACTTTCTTGAAATTTTGTATAATATGAATATACAAATACAGTCTGAATAGAATGGAACCTGTGCAGTATCTCAAGGCAGTTAGCAGACAATCTGTGAAGCCAGTTTGTTTGCTACCTGGTTCTGGTTCTGGTTTTCACTGACTATTTATCCACTGCCAGACTGAGTCCAATACTACAAGAAATGAGAGCAGCTCCTTCCTGCAAGGGGTGGATGTTGTCTCATTCAAAACACTGGTTCACCCTCAAAGATAGACCGGTTTTCTTAGTGCCATTTGGACATCCCACAGTTTAGTGATTATTGCTACATTGCACTATAATGCAGAACTGTCATATCAGACATGACTACACAGACAACATGCACGCAGAGTTCAGTTCAATGCTAGCTAACGCTATATCTTCTAGATAAGAGAATGAGCTTTCAGGGAGAATTGGTGATACGGTGATATGGTTTAGATAGTCATTCTGTTTTGTTAAAATATCTGGTCTGCATGACATGAAACTTGATTCATTCGTGGAGTCCTGAGTTGTACCCAAACTTAGTTCTGCTTAACATGGTGCTGCCTTAAAAGCGTATGAAAGTTGGCTTTCTGAGTCATAAATGGCGCTTCATGGCACTTACCAGTGAGCCAGTGTAATTTTTTCCACTAATTTCATGTTTTAATTAATGTTATATATGTGCAAACTCTATTAACACTATCAAATATCCTCTGTTCAGCCCAAAATATAGCAGCTCATTGAGAGAGGATTTAAAAAAAAAAAATTTCAGTAGCTGTGATCATTTTAATTATTGGGATCCTCAGCATCATTATCCCCTGTGTGAATACTGCTTCAGAGTCATTTTATCTGTACGAATAACTACGCCTCCTGCAAGGCATTCCTTGAGCAAGTCTTCTTTTAGAGATTTCTTTGAGAGCAGCTCTTCTTTGGGGTTGGGTCTTGGGGACAGAATCATATTAAAAGCTCAGGGGCAATATGCAGAAGTTCTGCCATTTTTTACTCAAGCAGAGAGGCCTTTCCAAACCATTCCAAAAGTGTCTGGTTTTCTTTTCATCTTCTTTCTAACCCTTCTTCCTGTCCACTGTACATGTTCATCTCTCAGAGAAAGCCCATGTGGGTTTATTAGCTTTCTTATCGCTGCTTGATGTGGACGTATAAGTGATCATGGAATATCTGTGTGTGTGCGTGTCTGTGTGTGTGAGCGTGTGTGTGTGCGTGTCTGTGTGTGTGAGCGTGTGTGTGTGTGTGTGTGTGCATGTGTGTGAGCGTGTGCGTGCGTGTGTGTGTGTGTGTGTGTGTGCATGTGTGTGTATGTGTGTGTGTGCACGTGTGTGTGTGCGTGAGTATGTGCATGAGCGTGTGCGTGTGCGTGTGTGTGTGTGAGCGGGTGTTTGTGTGTGTGTGTGTGTGTGTGTGTGTGCGTGTGTGTGTGTGCGTGTGTGTGTGTGAGCATGTGTGTGTGAGCATGAGTGTTTGCGTGAGCATGTATGTGTGTGTGTGTGTGTGTGTGTATGTAAGCATGTGTGTGTGTGAGCGTGAGCATGTGCGTGAGCGTATGTGTGTGTGTGTGTGTGCGTGAGCATGTGTGTGCGTCTGTGTGAGCGTGTGTGTGTGTGTGCGTGTGTGTGTGTGCATGTGTGTGTGCATGTGTGTGTGTGTGCGCATGTGTGAGCATGTGTGTGTGTGTGTGTGTGTGTGTGTGTGTGTTTTAGTGTTCTTTTGCTTCTCACCTTTGCCACAAGTTGTTTAAATAATAACTGACACTGATTAAACATATTAATATTCATGAGATGCATTTCAACAAATAGTATGATGCAACTGCAGTGTTTATATTCCAAGAGTGTTGAATATAATCTTCAGTATTTGAAACCAGTTAGTAGCCCAATTTTAGGATAACAGTAGTCTGCAGTGTCAGTTAGGACTTTGGGCCCAGAATAATAAGTATGTGTTCAACACTTTTTCTCTTTTTCAATGAAAAGTGTTGTGTACATAGATAAAACAAACATAGCAAAACATTAACTACTGTAGATTAACTATAGTAGATTAACCACTGTAGATTATGGATTTTAGATCTTTTAACCTATGAACCATGTGTGACCTCCTTAATGACAGATACAATCTCATTTGTATAAGCTATCCTCTTCAAATTGTGTATAATATTTGGAAAATATATCCCAGCCACTGTTTCTCTTATGGATGATCTGATCTACAATCTAAACAGATCAGTGAACAGATTAACACATCTGCATGATTCTTCCTCTTAGAGAAACACTGATTGTGTGTGTGTGTGGGGGGGTGTGTGTGTACGTGTATGTATATTTTGCCTTATGTGTATGTATGAAGCTAGTACAATCATTTTTGCCACCTTTGCTATATTGCATACTTATCATACCAGGGGTTTTCAGCAAATTACTGTGAGCCTTCAGATACCACCTGTTACTACCACCTATTACCCACCTAACAAGCAATTCTCATGATTGTCTTTTCTGAATAGCAGGGATGCCAATACATACTTTTTATTTTTAAGTCTAGTTGAAAATAATTATTAGCACTTTTAAGAGTAATGTTTAAATATGTGATGTTTGTAATCTAATCAGACACCTCGGCTGTGGCAAGCTTCTATTATATGTGGGTGTGATTGCATCAGGGGCCTTTTTGCATCAGAAAGTCTAAATCAGCCTTGATTGGATGGCTTGTGTTGCATGGCATAGAAATAGGCTGTTCTCGGACCATTTCTATGATGAAGGTGAACTTTTTGTTCTTCGCTGTACTTTGGTCATCGCTTCAGGCTCTCGCTTGAGCAGACATGTCCACTTCATATATGGCTGTGAGGTCAAGCAGAGGTCATTGTGATTGTACAGTGTAATTTCTGCTTGCCTGCCTCTCTTTGCCGCTCATTTTGTCGCGCATGCACAGGTGTGTGTGTGTGTGTGTGTGTGTGTGTGTGTGTGTGTGTGTGTGTGTGTGTGTGTGTGTGTGTTTATCCTTTTCTCCTGACATAAAGTGTGATACGAAGCTGGCAGTAGAACAATCCATTGGCATCATTCAGATACTTAATGAGCTGAATTGCAGCAGTACCACACACACACACACACACACAGAACAAGTGAGTGTATTCCGGGACTGAGTGGATGCATGGCTGTGCTGTTATCAGAAAGAGCCAGCTGATTTCTTAACTCCTTCTTCTTGGCAAGCCAGGCTAATCGATTCTCCATGTCCCACTCTTCATTCTTTCTCCAGCTCTATTTATCCCAACTCTTTATCCCTGCTCATTACAGGATTACACTTTGGAGTCTTCATTTAGGTGTGTTTTAGCACAGATACCTAATGTGAATGATGGTGTGGGAGATTTTTGCTGTTTTAGTTTTAAATATTCTTAAAGGTACAGCCCATAAGATTGCTTGCATTCTATAATAATT
Source organism: Electrophorus electricus (assembly GCF_041902795.1). NCBI lineage: Eukaryota > Metazoa > Chordata > Actinopteri > Gymnotiformes > Gymnotidae > Electrophorus > Electrophorus electricus. Next base: position 28,087,076 of record NC_137504.1, on the reverse strand, counting down.
CATAGACTGGCCAGCCAGAGTTAAGTTTAATAACTTAATTATTAAACTAATCACACAAAGTAGCATTAAATTGCATTTGAAGTGTCCCTTGAAACTCATGCTTATACAGAGAGAAACATTAATGACTTAATCCTTGTAAACATTAAGAGCACTAAGCTAAAGTACTTGGAAACAAAGTTTTACAATATGGCTGCAAATCTTTTAAATATGAAATTTATCACATCAGTATTAAAGCACAGACAATCCATATGAAAAACAAATAATATACATTTATTGACTAGAATGTGCATTTTGTGATGAGACCAAGTAAGGGATGACTTTATTTAAAAAGGTCATAGTGATAAGACTGGTGGCACTATTTACATTGGATAGAAATCTAAAATGGACAGCAGTTAGCTACAATCGCTGCTGGCAGAAAATGGTAAGTGAGTAAATAAACAGGCAAGCCAGGTCAATTAGATTTTGTTGCAGTTAATATTCTAAATCATAACTCTAATGTTGGCCTAAAATAATTGTATCTATTTTATTTGTGAAGTAGGTCTATGTGCCTATTGTTGGATAATAGATCAAGTCAGAATGTCTAGATTTGCAGAAGACAGCCAATGCAGTTTCTAAATCAAATTACTCGTACTTTACATGAAGCATCTGGGTATTACAAACTGCTTTAATTTATTTATTTGAATTTGTCCTGCCTGAGAGGGATTGTTGTAATATTGTTGTAATATCAGTCTGGCCGTGTACATACCTCTGACCCAGTAATCCTAACTGGCTAATTGTGCCCATTGTTTAAGCATTTTGTTATGGCAGCAGACTGTTTGGGTTTTGCCAGAGGTCCCATCTCGTGCAGTGCTGTGCCAAGCAATATGAATAGGTCCATAAAAAGCACTGAAATAATAGCACAAAAATGTTTCATTGTAGCCTTACCTTAAGAATAGGGATAATTATCTGTAATGGTCTTCAAGCCATTTTTGGCTGAGTAAGATGTTACCAATCAAGACTTTTTTGTGCATAGTGTGGTTGTACTGATAGCATGTATGTTTTTTTTCCTTGCATATTTTGACAGCCTGCTTATATACCCTGGTCAGTGAAATACTTGTTTTATTGCACTATTCATTATCAACACAATACATGGAATGCCATCATTAATATCCAAAAGTGCTACAAGTAAAACTCTGGGTGAGCAAAAAATTACTTTCAATTTAATCTGTTTTACTTCCAAGCCTATAACCAAATGTTCATAAGTCCCTGTAAAGTTTTGCTGCCATGCTACCTGGGCAAACCCTATTGCTGTGAAACAAATGGTGCTTAACTTTTTTGTGCACTGTAGACACCCTGGTGACAGCACAAAATTTACAGAATCATTAATCCTGTAGCATGAGTGCAAGTGGCAAGACATCATGGCTCCAGTGAGCACTTTATTAGTGGCAGCTAAACAAACAGCCATAAAAGCGGAACAAGACTGACTTAGTGTAAAAGCTCACCAAACAAAACTCACCAATAACTACCAAAAAGCAACCATCAACCAAATCCAAACACAAACACACAACTCTATTATTTAGCAAATTGATTTACACATTAAATATAAGCCAGTTTGCAAAGGGATGTGCAACATTCTGGGAGTTCTTGCAACACTCCTCTCCATTCTCTCATTGCCCCACTCACAAAGCCTATGGCAGGATTCCACAATACTGTTGGGCTGTCAGGTTTGGTGAGCTGAAGCGAAGTTGCACACAGGTTAAAATTCAATAGTTTTAATGAGAACGCAACAGGAAGATCCAATAACAGAGTCAACAGTGGATAGAGGGAGTTCTTCGGGTTTCTCGCGCTCCTTCCCTCCATCCCCATGTTTGCCAGTTCTATTTTACCATTTGCCTGAGGCTCCTCTTAGTTCTGAGATTGGAGGCAGGTTCTCCCTTGCTCTTTGAGTATTGCTTATTTAGCAGGAGGATAAGGATTTGGTGATGCGAATGGGGTGGAGGGAGGGTAGTCAGCAAAGGGACTAGCATTTTTCACAAATTGAGTTTACAGTTTAGTGTATGGGCTTTATTGTGTAGTTGTGTCTTTTTTCCTAGAGGTTTATTATGAATAAAGTGAGTGGGCTGGGCCCTATCTGAAAAATGGTTTGGCACAGGATAGCTGATATGCATAACTACATTTATGTACTATATTCTTTTCAGTTGCCTCACCAGTTGGTGCTCTGCAGCCTTCTGTATTTGGGTGTGTGTTTGGGTAGGTCCTACAGCACCCTGCCCGCCTCCAGTCATTATTTTTTAATGTCTTTGGCACAGAACACTATGAAATCCTTAACAAGTAACGTTTTGCCTTCATCTTATGGTGGAGTTCCAGGCTTTGGCTTCCGCTGCGGCGAGGTTAGACTTGCGCTCTCTTATTATTCTGCCTATATCTTTGCTGCTTTGCTGTTAATTTATGCTTTACTGCTGCTGAAGAGACTCTGGCAACAGAGCCCCTCCTGGGAAGAATAAAGAGGAGCAGTCATGCAGTCTTGTAATCAATTGTCCAGCCCACTAAACAAATTTTCAACAGTACAATCATCTTTTGTGGTGTAGTTATATAGATACTGAACTATTTTATTCAAGATTACACATTTCTATGGTTATGTATATCCCATATTTTTTCTGACAGATGCATTATTCAGTCAAGATGTTTGCTGTAATTTTACTACCAAACTCCAGGGGGCTAGCGTTAGGTCTTCATATAAAGGGAATAGGTCTGGTAAGAACTGCAAGGAAATAGTCTGCTACAAACTAATTTACAGTTAGTTGTTTTTCCTGCTTGCCAGCCAATCCTTGCTACTCCCCTCCTCCTTACATTACATTTAGTTACATTGTCTCTATAGAAAAAATGACTACTCAAAAATGCAAATAATCAAAATTAACAAGCCTAGTTGATATTAAATCCTTGTACTGACTATTGTGTTATATGGTATCCTTCTCTCTTATTTTCGTTTGACTCTTCCCTTCTTATTAGGAAGTGCCGCATCCTTTTCACTGTTTATGGGAAAGCATTAATTGGAGTATGGCTATGTCTGCATTGTACAGATATGATCATGCTTGATCTTTAATCCAAAAACCTGGAGTAATACTGGATTCTAATCTTTCACATGTCACTACTTTGGTTTCAAGCTACATTTTCTATGAAACTAACAGATGTCTCACATACAAGTCATACAACATAAGGGTTACATTAGGGTGTACAGGAACCAAAGCCACTGTTTAAATATCATTCTAAAATGTATTAATTCCAATACTTGTTTTAAGGTCTATGGTTCAGTAGAATTGTACAAATGTTTTAAAAACAGGTCAACATGCCAACAGTGAGTTTAGAATTAGATTCTTATAAAAAGCTGCATGTTCTTCTTGTGAAAAATATTCTTGTGGAGGGAAATTAACAATTTAAAATGCTATGCTAAATGTTTTATATGTGTATTTTTGTTTGTATCTTCTTAGATCCAGATGGTGAGGGTCAGTCCAAAGTGACAGATCCAAAATAGAAACCAAAAACAATAGTCCAGAAATGGACCAGATGCAGAATCAGTTGGATATGACTACAGCTGTATTTGAAATGAACGCTTTAAGGGCCTCACCAGTTCCACAATGAACACACGCTGAGAGCCAGGGTGTTCCTATGTCAGTGATAATATAGATGAGTGGTCGTGAGCTCCAAAGTAAAGAATGAAATTCTTGCATTCCAATCATCTTTTTTTTTTCACAAAATAACAAATGGTATACACATATGGTTTCTACTCACTACAGAACAGAAAACGCCACCTTTATCCAAAAGTACAATACATCATTTCAAATACGGAATTCAAAGCATACATACATAAAAAATCTCCCAATTCTACCATAAAATTTACAGCAGTCCTGTTCAGGAGTGCTCTACTAGTAGGTACTTTGTCTAGACCCTACAATGATCTGTTGGCCAGAGTTTATATTTTTCATTTAATGGATGTGTTACCTCCTCCCTCACTATGAGAAACATGTTTATCTTTGCACATATTAGGAATAAGAGTGTCAGTGTGTGCCGTGGAGTGATTATGAGAAGAGCGAGATTTATTGAGTGCAAATCCATAATCAGAGTCATACTCACGGTCCAGATTCAGTTTTCCAACATAGAGGGACCCAGAAAAGATGAGACAAATAGAAAGTGAAACACAATAATGGGAAAATAATTAAACAGGCTAAATAGAAATGTTCAACACAGCTAGAACAATAACACAGGCTGCAATAAGGAACACTATACGAACAAGCTAAGAAACATGGGCAGAGCAAACATGACAGGCTTTAGTACATCCAACTACATAGAACACAGGAATAGAATCACAAAGACCAGCAGACTAACAGGGAATAACACAGGGTATAAATACAAAGGGTAATGAGGACTATCAATGAACAGGTGAAACAAATGAGAAGGTAAAACCCAAAACAGGGACTGGATGAGGAATGAAGATAACAATAACCAGGAAACCATGGAGACATGAAACCATGGAGACAGAGATGATAGAATGGGCCAACCATAACACAGTGTCACTGTTAGTCCAGAAATTTTGCCCGCCATCTTTACAATTTTTCTGATCTTGTTTAATGTTTCTGAATACAGGGGGAAACATTAGAGAAAAGACTAAGACAAAGCTGTCTCAACAATGAGTTGTAAAATAATACATTATGTATTTTTCTCTATCTTAGAAAATATAGCCACTGCAATCCTGCATTAAAGTCCTATATCAACCTCCTTAATCAGAATGTCTTTCACAAAAACTCTGAAATCAGTTATTATTTCCTTTGTGGGTTTTTGGTGTTGAACTTGAGATAATCTGTCTTATACTCCTCAATTAATTCATTAATCATCTGTCTGTAAACAGATTTGTCATTATATATTAAACCTACAGTTGCTGTACCATAAGCAATTTTACTCTAAATTGTACAGTTACATTGCTTCTGCAATTTTTCGTGTATAAGTTATATAAAACTGGTGCAGTATTTCTTCCCATGTGTCAGCTGTAAGTAAAGAGACACTTTGACATATTGGGTATAGCTTCCTCTGAGAAAGTTTCCATTCCATCTTTCTGTACACTCTTTAGATGGAAGGGCTGTGGCTTTACAATCATAAAGTGTGGTCTAATGTTGCTAAGTAACAGTAAAAAGATTTGTGAAGACCAACCTGTCCATCCTGATGGCCAAATGTACACTAGTTTCACTCACAACACTGACTTAAGTCGATACTTTTCAAGGGATTGTGGTCGATGTGGTAGTGCTAGTAGATATTAGTAAGTAAGACAACCAGTCTATTCTGGTCATTTATAAATATGTCACTAGGTATTTCTGTAGGATGTCATTGCCAAGCATGTAGGTTATGCCTTGTCCTAGCTCTACTCTAGAGACATGGATACCACATGAGGTAATATCAGATAAGTACAGTAATTTCATGAGCAAATTTCCACAATAGGTTGAGTAACTGTTCAAAATCGTTTTGTCGCCACTGGGTTTCTGCATTAGAGCTACTGTTTGCTCGGCATGTCATGGATCACTGGACATTGTGAGAGTAAACTGGGATAAAGTATCCCATTTCCCAAAACCAACAGCATTTTCAACAAATGTGGGAGAAGTTAGCAAAGATGTCTGCTTTGGCAGGTGGTCTGCTAGTGGCTGTGGAAAACCCTAAACTAATTAGTAGGATTGTCCTGTCCGGCTGATTCCAAATGTCAGCCTCAAGAAAGTGAATTCCATGCCAAAGTTTGACCCATGTCTCTTGCTTAATAGAGTTAATAGAATACTACATATGTCTTTGTTTATATGGAACCTTGCATCCCATTGTTCACAGTCACCACAGACCTTTACAACATGAGACCATTTGCTCCACTGTGCAGAGAGACTGCCTTGCAATTAAATGGGCACTAGCTTCCTTTAAGCATTTAAAAGAGTCAAAGTTTATCCTGCAGAGCACTACTGTGGCTGCAGATTATGAGGTAAACAAAAGCATGGATCGTTAGGGGGTTTCTGGAAATCTAACAGCCTGTCTTTGAGGTGATGGTATACTGTCTATGCAGGACATTAGAAGTGGTGTCCATACAGGGGATAGGAAATATCACAGAGAAAACTCAGGGTCATGCCATAAGTGACGGCTCACTTATAAACATCCAAATATATGTACAATAAAGTTTTAACTTTAATTTGGAGCAGTTAAATGCTCTGCCTGTTCAGTGCAGTCTGGCATAAATGTGTCTGCCTAAAGCAGTTCAGCAAAAGAGAAGTCTTTCTATTGAGATCTGCTGGCAAAAGGAATTGCAGGGGCTTCACAGTTAAATCATCAAAAGATGAAAATTAAAAAAATATCTTACATAAATATAGCATATGACAATAAAAATCCTCATAAATGTAAAGGCATTTTATTAAAAAATACAGTTAAAAATACATTTAAAAATAGTTTGTTTATAAGTGTCATTCACTTCTATTAAGGACCTTTTTTGAATTCACGTAAAATTTGTCATTAATTGTTTTGAATAAGATGCCTAAGCAACTAAAGAAATGTGATTTTAATTTAGAAAGTTGATTTTTATTTAATAAGTCTGAAAGGTTCAGAGAGATTTTTCAGAGCACGTGACTTGTGACCCCTATAGATGATGACACTGAGTAATAATAATAATAATAATAATAATAATAATAATAATAAAGACTTAGAAGAAGAAGTATTCTGCTTATGGTATCTGGTGATTTCTTTCATGTGAAACTACTTTTATACTGGTCAAGACCAAGATACATATGAGAACAAAACAGCACAGAAACGTGGTTTTCACTTTTAATCTGTCTTTCCTCCTTACCATTATGTGTAAAAACCTTGAGTGTTTATTGACCATTTCTAAATCCCATTTGGCCTCTCTTCCATTTTCTCTTATTTGCCCATCTGTCTTTCCCTCTATCTCTGTCCTGGCCTCTGTGCTAGATTGCCTCTCCCCCATGCCAACTTGTCAGTGGTTGACCCACCCAGTCACATCAATGGCATTGCTGTTCTGTAAATGTTAAGATGGCTAAATGCTAAACAGATGACTTTGTCAAGTACACACAGACACACACTATAATAAAGATGAATAACTAGGGCTTTTCATTTCTGGTAAATATCTTCCATTTTCCTGTAATGATATGCTAATGAGCATGCCTTATCATCCGTGCCAAGCGGAAAATGTTATTTCTATCACAAGCCCCTCTGGGGAGTATTGCCAGCTAAATAGAGACTATGTCATAGACCCTGTCATAAACACATATTAATTAAGTAATATAACAGGGGTGACGATAAGGATGTTCATGCCACATTACAACAAAAGTTTATATATACATTTATAGTAAAATAATCTGTGATTCCAGATTAAAGGCTCTAATCTGGACCAGATGTTTTACAAATAAACTTTTGTCTGTTATTTAAAAGGGTTATGATATTAGCCAGAAACCCTTTCAAAAGTTAAAAAAAAAAACGACTTCAAATATGTTCAAATTATGTTACTGTATTTTAATGGGAAAGAATCACTATTGTTTTTCTTCTGTGTGAACCAAGTGAAGCCCTTTTGCAGTTTTATAATTGAAAATCAGCATTTAAATTCCTATTCATAATAGGTAAATAGATGCAGCCTTAAGATACAATATCTTCATATTAAACCACTGAAATAATAATTAGTTAAAATGTTTATAAAATATAACATAAACTACTTGGTTTTCTGCTTGATCAGACTTCTTGCTTTGATGAAGCGGAATCACACTGTCAGTTAATGAATTAGCAATGATGCTTAATGAAAGTTATGCATTAACTATTACTCTAGCACTTTACACAACATATAGTAATCAACATATCACTGAATTTTATTTGCATTTTTTTTTGTTACAGATCTCAACAACCTATCAAAACCTATCATTTCCATTATCTTTTCGGATCAATGCCTAAGGCAAATATCTGTGTCCTCTGCATGACCTGTGGATGCATCTAAACTTCTCCTTCCTCATCAAATGCACACTAATTACTGATAAGCACTCAAACCTCTCACAAGATCTGATTGTCTTTACTGCATTGATGAGTTTCCCATTCTGATCATACTGTTTTTATTCTCTGTGACTTTCAGAAAGCACAACCCCCCCATCACACACACTCTCATTGTCATATGCTTTATGAATATGGTCCATGATGTTTAGAGCTGCTCTACATCTCAAGGACATCATATGGCTGCTGGAAAGTTTGAGACTGCTCATTATTCATGATGACTGGTATATAGTGAAAATAAATATGAATAATATACAATAATAAAAAAAGTTATTTTCAGCAAATACCTCCATGCCTCAGATCATGACTGTAGAGATGAGGGCAAACCAAAACAGCCAGACTGTTCGCTAGGCCAGGATGTTATTGAAATTATTGTTAATTTGAACTGATTACTGTTAACACATGACATTAGCTCTTCCTATCGAAATTACACACTAAATGGACATTCATGTCCAGTTATCAAGCTATGTAATTTGTGTCCCTCACAAAATTGGAGTCCTGTGGGTTTAAAATGTGATTTTCCATAAAATTAGACACTTCTCAATAATAATAACAATAATAGTAATAATATTAATAGTAAGAATAGATGTTATTATTGTTGTTGTTTTCTGTCAGAGGCAGCTACACCACAAGCCTCATGCACCTCATAAGACAGCAAGTCAAGAGCAAGAGGCAAGTGGACAAAGGAGCAATACATGGATGTGATGTGGTCGTACTACTTCGCCCATCAAAATATCATCAAGAGTGCAACAGTAGAGGGCAGATATATCATATGGAGAAGCCGGAACCCTGACATTTTTTCTAAAGCCAACACCGACACTCTTGGAAACACCAAGATATGGATCTTCCACAATATAAGTGATATTGAGCTCAACAATTGAAATCAACACATAACTGCCAGGCTGCCAAGACCATTGTGCTATGATTGCAAATAGAAGCGCCACCTCTTCAGTACTGCATCCCCTCATAAATGAGGCAGTATTGAATATGAAGACAAGGCTCTCAGCCAAGCTGCTTCAAGTCTGCTCTGCCAACCTTACTAATCGAAAGAGGCTGAACAAGTTAATTCTAAACAAGACTAGGATTGTCAGATGACTATCTGAACCTCTCCAATGTCAGTGATATGATGTATGCAAAGGTAGCCATCATTACCAGAGAGGCAAAAGAAAGTCTCAAAGCCTAGAGGGAAACCAGCAAGGAAGAAAATGCTCCAGACGAAGGTCAACCATCGCAAGGACCTCTCCACGCTCTGAGCTCAAGAAGGAATCGCCTTTATGTTGTCCTTGTTTATTTCAAGTATAAACAAGCATGACCATCGAACTCATATAAGAGGTTAAGATGAAACTACAGGTTAGGGCTCAATGTCTGAAAAGGTACACCAAGTAGAACAAGCCCTTTTATCAGAACCAGCTCTTTCACAAGGATGCCAAGTTCTAGTGGCAACTTAACAACAACAACGACGACGACGACAACATCATCAATAGCATGGCAGAGCCACCTTTTCAGGAGAAGACTGCACACCTTTGCTGTGGAATACTATAGAACAATGTCATGCACAATGCTGATGCCACCTGGATTAAGCAGGAGGGACAATCATTCCACCATGTAATGCCCGATACCTGGAATGATTTCACAGTTGATGAGGTACTTTAGGTCATCAGGTTTACATGTAGTTGGAGGTCTCCTTGTCCAGATAAGCTGCACAACTTCCGGGTAAAGTATCTCAGTGATCTGCATGGCCATCTAGTGCAAGCACTAAATGAAGTGATGTGATGTGAATGAAGAAGCATACTAGAGTCGCTAAAATCTGGTACCACCTTGCTCATCTCCAAGAGCAGTAAAACAAAGAATCCAAAAAAAAATACTGCCTAATCACATACTTGCCTACCATGAACAAGATATAGCTGCTTTAGCAGGCAACCTTCACAATGCTTACAACTGGAATTCTCCTGGAAGAGCAAAAAGGCTGCAGGAGAGCAACTACAAGAGGACATCAACTACAAGATCAACTACATCAACTACATGCTTTCCACAGGATGCTGCATTCCTGAGTCTTTGAAGCATTGAGTATCTATCAAGTCATCTCATGCATTCCTCAATTTCCGAGGCCATGATGAGAAACTGGAAGACTGAGATGATCCTCTACCACCAGCAAGGAGGACTCAGGATGGTAAATATCGCAATCAAACAAGTGTCCCTTCAAGAGCTTCCAGGTCACCAGGATCACAATCATGGTTCACTGCACACATCCTTCGCAATCTATATGGGTTAGTCCATATGACCTTGGTTGGGTCACGGAGGGTCCAATGCCAACCAGCAAAAGTCATGGGAATAATAATAATAATAGAACAGGGATGTTGATATTGATACTAAAGAGACAGATTTTCCAGTTAGTAATTCCAAAGGTCCATTGAGATACTGACATTTCAACAGCAAATTACACAAGCTTTCCTTACACCCAAGTAACCAAATATCAATGTGAAACTCTAAAACCATGATTCCTCCCCAAACTTCTGAATCCCAGTACCATCCACAGCTGTTACATACAGCAAACAGAACTCTGGCGCTAAAATGAACTCTGTAAATAAGGACGGCATTACCGATCACCAGCTGCCATGGAAACCCCATAGCTCAGTCCCACGCTCCGTAGCTACAGCTGCCAAAACCAGACGGGATTCCCCAGAGCATCCCTAATTCGTTTCTGTCTTCCCACTACCTAAACCCCAACACTGACGGCAACCGCTTATCCCACTCGGCTCACCCTTAATTCCCTCCTTATCCCCTCTTTTTCTATGCTACTTTCCCCACCATATCCTGAATGGATCAGGAGGACATTGTGAAACCACATGGAGGACAGCACACCAAATCTATCGAATGGAGAATGCCAATCAAAAAAGACAGATAGTGTATAATGCCCTTGGCAATATACAAAAACTATTGTGCTCAGGCCAGCCTTACCAAGAAGGGCAAAAGTTTGCTAAATTAATTTGCTAATAAATGATAAGCATTGTGTAATATACATGGGTGTAAATACAATTATTTTACTGCAATACAACACTCAATATGACATTTTATTTTGTCCTGCTAATGATGGTTCTTGAGTGTTTTTTCATATACTGTGTCATTGTCTCCCTCTATATCCAAAGCTGGGTTAAATATCGCTAAATAATGGCGAAAGGCAGTGGACTACACGCAGTGCCAAATCTATATCTGTAAATACTTAGTTGGACTTACTTGGGACTGGAATTCAATAGTTGCTTTTTATAGTGAAGTTTGTTTCGTTGAATAATGGTTCTTGAGAGAGGCATCTGATCCAAGATCAGCACAAATGCAAATTGTTGCTTTATAGCATCATAGCATATGTATTAGTATAAAAATGGCAACATAGAAGAGCAGAAAGAAAGGAAGACTATCAGATGGTCGATATAGCCAGAGAGTGAACTTGCACTTTATAGCTTTGCAATATGAATAACTCTTGTAATATAAGAAGATAAACTGATAATAATATTCTTCATAGAATTAAACATTCAGTACTTGGAAGCTGAGTGTGGCTCAAAATGACAGACAGGAAGTGAAATATAGCGCTAATTAATGGAACACTAATTGCATAATGTCACACGGTTCTCATATGAGAGTGTCTTGTTCAACAAGTTCAAAAGTTTGCAAATGAAAATAATATCAAATGCTTTGGCACATAAGACATCTTATTGATTTGTTTGCTTTAGATCTTGCAAATGAAATAATTTTGTGTGTGTGTGTGTGTGTGTGTGTGTGTGTGTGTGTGTGTGAGTGTGTGTGAGTGTGTGTGTCTGTGTGTGTGTGTGTGTGTGTGTGTGTGTGTGAGTGTGTGTGTGAGTGTGCAGAGGAGTAACAGAGGAATCTCCTTCAACAAGGCCTGACCTATGTTCACTGCATATGGTGTGAATTTAACACTTGAGACAAGAAGGAAAGAAGGAGAGATATGCTTGTGAAGTGATACGAGAATGCCATGTGACCTTTTCATTCAAACATTTCTGTCTCGTAGCTCATCTCC
>NC_137504.1:28035000-28070000 GCF_041902795.1 Electrophorus electricus | reverse complement strand
CCAAGAGAACACAGCTAGCCCTTCTCTCTGGGTGTGAACAACAGAGTAGTTCTGTAGTAGATAAACAGAAAATAGAAAAAAGTGAAACAAACAGCTAAACTGAGCAGGATATACATAGAACATCCATGACACACCCTGTCCAATGACCATGATACGCCCTGTTGGTGGGCTTTCATGCTGCGGTTCTGTGACGTGAAAGCAATTAAATGGCTGATGAAATACACATTTAAGAAAAGCTCCAGTTGGCCCAAAACTATGACACTCTGATATTTGATTTATATAGAGGCTGTGTTTAGCAGCAGGTTTGAGGCATGTGACTGTTGTAAAAAAAAAAAAAGAAAGAAAGAAAATGTTGTTCAGCAGAAACATCAAAATTAAGAGAATACACAGCATGCAAGTAAAAAAAAAGTTGTGCAGTACATCTAATGACACCCAATGTTCATTTCTCCTTCCCGTTTTCAAAATTTCTTTGCGCAAATGTCACCGTTTAAGTGTTCTAGTTTTTTTATCCTGTAGTTATTTATTCATTTCCCTTTAGATGTAGCTGCATACAATTTTGAAATAAATTAATTTTAAGACTATGGAGTCTACTTTGCCATTCAAAAATTGACAATGTGCGATCTTCAGCCAACTATCCAAAGCTAAATATTAGTATTTTAATTTCATGATGGCTTCTGTGTTATTTCTTCCTTGTGTTGAAAAATGTATTTGTAAGAAGTAAAAAATTAATTGTTACCTTGACAGAGAAGATTTCAGTTTTCGATGAGTGCTTCTGGCCTAGAGAGCAGTCTGAAGCGTCTAGATTAGCAGCCCCAGGTGCCGCAGGCATAGATAGCGAGCCCCCAGCTCTGGCATTAGAGCCCTCACAGCGGGACGAATGGGTGATGTCTCGGTGTCCATAGGGCTGAGCACTGCCCTATGCATGCCCAACAGGTTTGCCATACTCAGTGAAACACTGGCTGAACAGTCTGCTGTAAGAGCTCTGGTTATAGGAGACTCTCAGCTTCAGCACATGAACTTAGCACCACCCCTCGAGACTCCAGTAACCATGGTGAAATGTATTCTAGAGGCTAGAGTGCCCGACATCAGGGCAAATCTAAAGGTGCTGGATAAACATAAATTCTCCAAGATAGTTATTCATGTCCGCACTAATGATGTGTTGTTGAAGCAGTCGAATATTACAAAAAATAATGATAAAGAGGTATGTGAGCAAGCGTGGACAGTGTTGGATGCTGAAATCTACTCTGGCCCCCTTATCATTTTGGTGTGAAGATGAAACCTACAGGAGGTTATGGACACTGAGCTGCAGGATGTCTAAATGGTGCTCAGAAAACAATGTGGGTTTTATTGATAACTGGACCCGTTTTGAGGACAGGCCTGGCCTTTAGAAGCAAGATGGCATACAGACCTTGTGGAAGGATGTTGCCCTCATTTCTGCTAGCATAGCCGCTAGGATTTAGAGTTATAGTCAAGCAGTAGTGGCAGTTAAGGGGAATTGACTAACCAGATCTGAGTCCAAGCAGCAGACAAACAGTCTAATCCAACTTAACTGCAGGCTATTGAGACTGTCTGTTTCTTGTATTTTCCAAAATATATCTTGTAAAACATTTTATAAAAACATTTAAAAAACATAATTAAATGTTAAACTAGTGTTAACTAGAATATGCTAATATAAACAACCACTTTAAATTGAAATTAGGACTACTAAATATAAGATCTGTGTCATCCAAAGCATTTAATATTAATTAAATTATTATTTAATGGCCGTAGAGGTCTTAATGTCTGTGGAGGGGGTGCACAATATATGACAGAGACATGGGAGTTTCTCAAAAAACAGGCTTTATAGTTAACTCTTGAATTTCTTATTCTCTGTGTGACTGTGTGAAAATATTAGTCATTTATGTCAATCACTGTCTACTATCCTTCAGGCCCTTAGTCAGTTTCTGTGTGATACTGCCTCTCAGTCCTCCCTGTCCGAACTCAACTTTCCAGCCTTCCCCCAAATTAAACCTATCTGGGAACTCATTTGTGATCTGCATCTCCAGAATACTAATCATATCCACCTTTTCCTCATTTCTGTTATGTTTAAATGCCTGTTCCGTTCTCTTCCTTATTGTGAGATATTGCCAATACTCTGTATGCATACTAAGTGGTCTCTCAGTTCTGTTTGTTCTGTGTTGTTCACCCTGGTTGTTTTCTGGATTATGCCCCTCTGGCTTAGGCCATGTTCTGGTTTTTTGACTACTGCCTCCTCAGGTTTGTTGTTGTCTGTCCTGTACTGGTTTTAGCCACTGTATATACTCTGTTTACCAGTCTGGATTGCCCTAACCTCTTTCAAGTTTTACTGTCAGTTTCACTCTGTGAGGCACCTGTGTATTTCTGTCCCGTTACATTCTGCAAGAATTTTCAGGCTTTTTTTAATCAACATGCAAGACAATAATTATATTAGTGATATTATAATAGTGATTATTATAATAGTGATATTATATTCACTTTGAAAGTGCACAAGATTCTTTTAAAATGAACTTTGAAGGAATTTTTGATTCTATGGGTATCACTCAGAATGTGCTAGGGACTGTGCACTATTGTAATTATACATTAGACATATTCTTATCTTTTGATTTTGACATAGAAAACCTAGCAGTTCTCTCACAAAGAGGCAATTTCAAACCACTTTCTTATCATTTATGAATTGTGTTTGAACCATGATATTCATCTGACACCTTGCTATCAATAATAAATCCATCTGCTTCTATAGCTGTGTTTATTAATGGTGACCAGATTAAAGAAACATTTACCTGCAGATTCAAGAGGACTTGATTGTATAACCAATCACATTGAGAATTCATTCCCTGTAAACTTTAATCAAAGAAGCACCATCTCTCTTGGACAAAAAGAGTTAGTGGGAAGAGGCTTGCACCTTGGTACAGCATAATCTAGAATCTTTTACCCCAGTGTGTTTTAGGGAACTAATTTCTCTGATAAAATATTCAAAATCCTCATGTATACTTGATCCAGTTCCTACTCATATACTTAAAGAACTGTCTGTTTGCATAGAACATATGATTACTATACTTAAATCTTCTTTTAGTCAGGGTTATATTCCCAAATCATTAATAAATCTTGCAGTTATTTAAAAACCTAGTCTTAGTCTCCGATTACAGGCCAATTTCAAATATGCTCCTTATTTCCAAAGTATTAGAATAAACAGTTTTGTTGAAACAATTCACCTATTTTTTTTTATTATTACTTTTATTATTATTTATTTCAGTATGGATTTAGACCACATAACAGCACTGAAACCAGGCTAACAAAGGTAGTTAACACCATATTAATATCCACTTATGATGCATCTCTTTTCATTCACTTTTAGATCTTAGTGCTGTATTTGATACCACAGGCCGTAACAGGGGCAGTTAGGAGGCGGACGCTTGTGTGGAGAAAAGTGAGATTTATTATGGGCAAATCCTGAGGCGAAGTTGTTTGAACAGTCCAGGGTCAGTGAGGCAATACCAAGAGTCCGGGAATACATGATTAACTAAATGAAACAAAACACACGATGAAAAAAAAACAGGGGCTAGGAATAACACAGGGGCTAGGAATCACACAGGGGCTAGGAATAACACAGGGGCTAGGAATCACACAGGGGCTAGGAATAACACAGAGGCTAGGAATAACACAGAGGCTAGGAATAACACAGGGGCTAGGAATAACACAGAGGCTAGGAATAACACAGGGGCTAGGAATAACACAGAGGCTAGGAATCACACAGAGGCTAGGAATCACACAGAGGCTAGGAATAACACAGGGGCTAGGAATCACAATGGTGACTAGAATAAATGAAGGGTATGTACATGACATCAGCTAGGACAATGACCAGAAGTGAAACACGGCACACACAGGGCTTAAATACTGAACATAACAAGACTAGAAATGAGGAACAGATGAAAGTAATGACACACGAGGAAAACCAAACAAAGGGCAGTGAAAACGAAACACAGAAACAACACAAATACATGAGACAGGGTAACCATGACAATAAGGATGCTAGAAGGGGCCAAATGTGACAGTAACCTCCCCCCAAAGTGTGCAGCCCCAAAGCGTGCAAAAACAAATGCACACAACCAAAAACAAAACAGACCAAAAACAGAACTAGGACAACGCACCAACAGGAACAGAATAGGCAAGGAGCAGACCCAGCGGCAAAAACAGGAGCAGGAATTACACAGACAGACAAAGGAACCGAAGAAAGAGGAGCAGAAAAGACAGAAGACACAGAAACTGGAGACTCAACAGAAGCAGACAAGGGAACAGGCACAGAAACTGGATAACAGGAGCAGACATAACAGCACAAGAACCAGGAACAGATGCAGAAGTGGGAAGCAGGAACAGAACACTGAACAGAAGACTGACGAGGACCGAAGGGCCAGGAGGGAGGACGAGGGGCACAGAAGGACAAGGAAAACAAAAACCAGGAAAGGGACAACAGGACAGGAACAAAAACAGACATGGGAACTGGAACGGACATAAGGATTGGCGCAGGAACAGGAACAAAGGGAGACACGGGAACTGGGACAAGCACAGAAATAGGCACAGGGATGGACAACACAACAGGGGCAAAAACAACACCAGGCATAAGAGAAGGCGAAAACAAGGTGGCAGCAAGAGCAGGCAACAACGGAGACACGAGACGCCCACAGTGAACAGGAGGCACAGGGCGAGGCAAGATGGGTGGGAACCAATGGGCAGAGGCAGCAGGAGACACAGACGGGGGCAGAACTGGCCGGGAACATGAAGCCTATGACTCAGGAGGCAGGTCTGAGGGCATGGATGTGAATGACGACAATTCTGAGGAGTCCAGGGCACAGCTATGGCTTTTAGTGGTGGGTCCAGGAGGTCTGGGGGTGTGGCTACAGCGTTCAGCGGCAGGTCCATGAGGTCCGGGGATGCAGGGACAGGCTGAGTGCCATCCACTATGCCAGGAACAGGAACTGGTAGGTCGGCATCATCCATGCTAGGGTGGCTTGCGGAGACAGCCACTGGTATAGGTGGGGTGACCCCGGAGGAACACACAGATACAGAACTCACTCAGCAGTTCTCAAAGCTCACATGAGCTATGCGGAGCTCACAATTGCGCTTGAGAGTCCACAAAGTACCGTAAAATGGGTCTTCACTCCCTGTACTCACACTTCCACTGCAGGGGGGAGCATTGGTCAAGATGGGCAGGCTCATGGTGCTTACCTGGGATCTCGTCATAGTCATAACACAAGGGATCCTGGTTTTTTTCTGGGAATGATGAGATGCCTGTGTATCCAGAGCTCCAGGAGATTTGCTCTCTCTGGCTTGGTGGTGCTGAGACGTGATAGACTCAGACTGTAGTGAAACAGTCCGTTTCATCCCAACCACATACCAGAGTCTCGCTCACTCGTTGCATCTTAAATTAAACAAAACGCACAATGACAGACAGGGGCTAAGAATAACATGCTAGGAGGGGCCAAATGTGACACTTAGGAAACCACTCACTGGCATTAGTCAAGAAGAACCCTCTTGATTTAAATCCTATTGGCAGATCATTATCAAGTTATGACCCCACAAGGGTCCCACAAGGGTCAATACTGGGTCCCTAATTATTCTCGTAGCTTCCATTGTTACGTGAACAATACTCATCTATGTATATCTGCTAATTCTGATGATGCCCCTACACTTAACAAAGCTGAGAATTGTGTAAAGGGAATTTAAAAAAAACTTAACAGTTAACTTTCTCCTTCTGAATTCCAATAAGACTGAGGTGCTATTGCTTTGACCCAAGCTTGCAAGTTGGAAAGTGTCTAATACTCTACTAAATCTATGTGGCTTTTAAGTTACACCCAAAATTGTTGGAAAAAATTTAAGTATTATTATGAATCTGATCTCTCATTTGATGCATACATATGTAATGTTACTAAAACTGGCTTTTACAATTGATAAACTGAGGCATATGCTTGTCTTATCAAATACAGAGAAATTTGTCCATGCTTTTATTTGATCTAAATTAGATTATTGTAATATTATAATTGGGTGTTCTGAAAAGTCATTAAAAACTAACTTGTAAAGAATGCATCAGCCAGAGGGAGTCCTTACAAGAGCTAGAAAATTTGACCATGGTCATATTTTTCAGCTCTGCACTGGCTCTCAATTACATTTTGAATTGAATTGAAAATACTCTTGATGACATATAAAGCTCTGAATGGTGAGCCCCCACAGTACTTGCATGAACTCCATCCCTGAATACTTTAACCTGCCATGCCTACTGCTCCTAGAATTAGTATGACTACAGCCAGGGGAACAGCTTATAAAGCCTTATAAAGCTTATAAATCCTCTGATAAAGCCCCTCAGTTATGGAATGGCCTTCAAACTTTAAATCAGGACTCAGATACACTTTAAATAAGTTAAAGAATTAAAGACTTATTTATTTACTCAATCTTTAGTTTAGCTTCCTATATATAAAGGTACCAATCCTAGTGGCCCCCAGTAACAGATTTCTGGTAACCTGGTGTTTCTGGTATTTATGCTGTCATCCAGTTACGTCATGCATTCACTCATGTTTTTGACAATGATGTGGGCATAATGCAATACATCAGAGAGCCCTGAGGACTGTGGTAACTCCTCTTTAGTTATGCTATTACAGATAGGCCTGCTGGAGCTTCATGCTCATCAGTGGTCTACTGTTTATGAACATCTGTGCTTCACTTCTATAGATCTAACTACACATTTCTCTTATCTGCATGTCACCACAGAAATGATGCAAACACTGGACTAGACCTGCTCATAGGTATTGAAGAATCTCAGCTGACGCAAGAAAATATCCTGGTGATGCCCATAGATGCCCAAACTGACATATCCCTCCACCCACTCCATCTTCTCCAATGGATGCAGAAATAGCTCACCCACCCTATACCCGATTGAGCAGCTCAGACTCCTACACGTACACTGAACTGGCTACATGGACTCTATATAATGTAGCACAGCACGGACTGCTATTAGCAGGGCTGTGTAAAGAGGATGGGTTGCCTCTTGAGTCTTGGCCTTCCCAAGGTTTTTTCTGCCCAGAGACTCTTTTGTTGCCACTGGCTTGCTCATTAAGGATCTGGACCCCAAATATCTGTAAAACTGCTTTGTGATGTGTCAAATATAATTTGACTTAGACACTCCTTGAACACAAAGCAATATATGCATTCACCAGTTTGGTTTTTTTGAAACTAGAAACAACTACTATGTATCATAATCACAGGTGGTGATCAGATAAACATTTCTTAGAAGTGCATTTTATAAATGTTAAATTGCTGACTTTAGCCCATCTTGTGCTCTCAGTTTGTTATCCACACTCAACACCCACTCATCACTGGTCATTTTCAGCTGATTTGGTAGTGGCATGTCTCTGCTGGGCTGAGAGTGCACCATCACCCAGAAATATCCAATCATGTGGATTATCTGATGGCTAACAGTCTATAGTTATAATCTTAAGTGTATAGCTGCAAGATTTTCTCATAGAATTGCTGGCATTGGTAAAACGCAACACAGCTTTATCAACATTTCTTTACAAAAAGAATGCAACCTAACAATGCTACCACTGACCAAATAAATACACTAGGACTGCATAATAAAATGTCTTGACACTCATTAGTATTCAATATTATTATAGATGTTCATCATTTTAATTAGAATTTGTGTGTGCAGTACAGTGTATATAATGGTTTTAATTGGTACAAAACACATTTTTACTTCATTAGCAAAGTATTTCATCCCACCACTATGAAGCAGTAACTCTGTAATAACTGATGTAGTACATTTACCAACTCTGCACATAACTTGAGCCAACTCTTTTCTAAAGGAACCATTTCAGTAGAAGCACTTTGCATTCTTGTCATGTTATACATAAATGTAAGTGACTTCAAAATCTTGCTTTAACCTTGTGCAAGTCATTTTCTGACTTGTTTGGTCTCAAGGTGGTGTTCACATTTCTCTTGTCCATTTTTCTTCCCAAAAGGACTGAACAAGCAAAACAAAATGATAAACGTTTTTGGTGCATAGGGGTGTGAGTGACAACGTTAATTTGATGAGCCAGAGTCAAAGCAATGAGTAAACATGAAAAACTTTATATACACAAATTTTATATATATATATATATTCTTATCCTCTTATCTTATTCATATGGCATTGGAAGGATTCAAATATGGAATCAAGCTTTTCTTTAGATTTTAGTTTGAGCATACATAACTTGTCAAGCCACAGAACTGACATACAAGGAGAAGACCATACATACAAAATAAGAGATCAGCACAAACCAAAAAAAAGTTAAAAATAAAAGGTAAAAATGAAAACCCAGCCCACAGGCCTAAGACACTGGGAGATGTGCAAGAACGGTGCATGTCTCCCAGGTACATTGAGCTGCTGTGCATGGCATCAGGGCAAGCTGGGGGGGTTTGTAGGGGAGATGTGCTGCAGGCGAGGCAAACAGCTGTGTCAGCAGGATTAGATGCCACAGCATCACAAAACAGGTCGATGAAGAGGTGCAAGTATAGGAGTGAGGCCTCCAGACAGGGAGAAAACCTGCACAAAAGGGGGCCAACAATAGCTACAGACACCAGTTAAATGATTTTAACTTAATATATTTACAATTGGCAATTAGTTACAATATTTAACAAACATGTTAATATTTAAGGTCAAACAACCTGGTAGTCTTACATCAAGAAACTTCTGTAAGGGAATGGGGGACAGGGGTGGCATAATACCCCGTGAATGCACGTCGAGTTTCTTCCCCTCAGTGTGGCCCTCGTTATCGCCTGGTCCACATATCACCTTGCCAAGGCCCAGAATGCACTGGAGAAAAGACCAAAAATAGAGTGTTAATCTAGTGGTTAATCCTGCAGAAAAATAAATCACTAAAGAGCTTTGGCTGAATTATATCATAGGGAGCAGAGATAGTATGTTTGGTTGCATTTGTCTTAACATATATAGAGAAAAACCATCACAGGGGCATAGATGCACATACAGTAAGTATGGGCATATACACACTTCATGCATGGTGCTTTGTACTCCTGTTATGCAATGTGCCCATATTTAAATCCATCACATTAACCAATGAACACACAAAGTGGTAGAAAATCACCAAAAGTGGTAGTGAGTCTCAATTTTGTTCGTGATACTAGCCATCTTAGAGTACCAGCATAGAAATGGGTTTTCTTACATTTATTTTCAATTTTTTGATCAAGCCACTCAAATGTAGTGTAAAGCCACAGTCACTAGACTTTCCTCAGCGAAACGTCAACAGCAGCGTTATATTAATTTCAAGGTAATTTGCAGAGCGATTTTGTGATGCAGAACTCTGGGGCAAATACATTGTGAAGAAAACTGCAGAGTTCATCTTTAGTGAATCTTGACATGTGAATTTGCATCCTCTGCTTTGGTCGTGTTGACCTGAAGGGGCGGGGCTTCAGCACTGTAGCTCGCCAATGGAGGAAATACTAACTGTAGCTGGGTATGAGCACATTTTAACACGTTCAAATCCAATTATAAAGTTGTACATAAACATGAGGCAGCCTGGTATGCAGTTAGTCGGGAGGTTGAATTAGATGGTATACACCTTTTTGTTCTGGTAGGATTTTGTTGCGTACAAATTAATTTAGGGAAGTTGAATTCATTTAGGGAAGCACTTTCACTCTTCTCCAATGTTTCCTCATTGCAATACCGCTAGCCAAGGCTTAGATACTAACTCACTGCAAAGCTGCTAACTGCACAAGTGGAGGACTGTTTGCATCACCAACCTTCTGGCCCTGCCTGTTTCACAGAGCGATACAAACTGCAAATGTGTGACCATTTAAAGCAGTTGGATAGACATTGCATGCCCTACATCTTGGTCTAATCTTGATCCTCAATTATTCAACGTACAAATGTGGCACCTGAGAAATGGTACATGAATATATTGTCATGGTCAAATTCTCTTTACAGTACTATATTTTCTAGAAAGCACTTTTTTTCTGTGCATAAATTTGAATGAAAAGTGGACTCAATACCAATTACCAATACTGTTTATGCCACATTTGTCAGGATTAGCACAAGATAAGCTAGATGCAAGTAAACTTGAACAAGTTTAATTGCAAAAAAGTAGCTAAAAACAACAAAGTGATCAAAATTCAACAGGGGACAGGCAAAACAGCAGAAAAACAAACCAGGCAATAGTCAAAACATGATAGAATAAGATTAAAGAGGAAAGGATCAGAAACGCTAAGACAAACAAGACTTAGCAAAGAATGACTGAAAGCAGAGAATATAAATAATGTGCCTGGGTTAGTGTGCACCTGGATGGTTTAGTAACAAGAGCCTAAGATGATGAGTGAGCCCTAACTTTTTAGTCACCACACAAATCTCCAAAAATCAGCCACTGCATATTATATAGCCAGTCTTTTTTGAATTTGTTAGTATTTTAAAAATCACTCAATTCATTCATGGCATTACAGTGGAGAATATGAAGTTGTGTGAACAAGGCTGGCCTCAAGAAAGGAGGGAAGACAACTTCAGTAGGTCATTAGTGAAAACACCACATTAGTGTACTGGGAACACTGAAGGCAACACCTAAATCCATCCCTCCCCCAAGTCTGACCTTGTATTTCTAGAGGACATGGGCAGGAATTAGAGGACAGGTTGAGGTAGAAGCTGTGCTGCTGATCTCCTGGACAAAGTCAAACATTTTTTGATGACAACCATTTCTTACTTCAGAGTGTTTTATCAATGTCTGGAGCTGCACATTTATAATCATTATGTTTATAGGGTTTTTGTTTTTTTGTCATTTGGATACATAGACTGACTAAAACACATGTAATCGATTGCCTATGCTGAAATATCAGAATCATATGCAATACAAACAAACTATTCCAAAAGTGCAAGCAATGAAAATAGAAAAGAGGGAAGGTTTCATACACTTGTAATAAATGCAAAAATCACCAAAACCACAAACCAAGCAACATTTTCTTCCGATACCTTCATTGAACCAGAAATTAATTCAGATCCATGTGAACCCTGGCATAGCTCATCACAGTTCTCAGATTTAATACAAGGGCAGAGAATGACAGGAAATATTGTTCCCACTGGAGCCAAATGAGTACTATTAATAAATAAGAATACCTAATAGTCAACTAATGTGTACATAAACACATGAGGATGACAGTATAAAAAGTAAGATATTCATAATACTTTACAAATATCACTAATGGAGTTTGACATGTTCTGATGAAGTTTTTCTGAAGATTACATTTGGGGATACACTTCTTTACAAACTGGCATTCAGAATACAGCCTCAGCTTTTTTGTAATTTATTCACTCACCATACAACTCGCCTCTGTCACTTTGTCCAGCTCCATATTAGGTCACTGGAAAGAAGCTTGCTTTGCAATCAAATTATTCTTTTTATACAGCTCCTTGTAGAGTAGCATAATTTGCATGTCTTGTGTGATTAACTATTGCTTTTCTTAAGAACAGTGAGGCTTCTCCACAAATTAAGCATACTGGCTTTCACTGTCTAAGAAATTCAATAGCAATTTTTGCAAACTAGGTCTTATTAATGTGAGAGATGTAGCTATAGAGTGAAACTGCAATTATGGTTCTTGTGGATAATTTAAGACAAGCTAATTTTATTTGCATAACAACTAATGACTTATACAAGGACAAAAGATATCCCCAATAAAAAATAAAACTAAAAAAAAATCTAGGAAATATCTGGCCATCAGCTCTACTGTAATGGTGAGCAGTAAGGAGGCAGACACGTGTGCGGAGAAAAGCGAGATTCATTAGGGGCAAATCCAGAGTCGTAGTCATTGGAGTAGTCCAGGGTCATTAAGCCAATACATAGAGTATGGGGATACATGCCAAATAAACACAAAAAGGCATGCTACAACAGATGCTAGGAAGAACTCAGAGGCTAACAAAAAAGGAAGGTTAGGAGAAACACAATGGCATGGAGTACAAACTTACATGCAGGCAGATACAGGCTTTCAAAACACCCAAACAACAAACAGCCAAGACACAGGCCACAAGACAGGGTTTAAATACATGAACCTAACAAGTCTAGAAATGAGGAACAGGTGAAAGTAATGA
This sequence comes from Electrophorus electricus, assembly GCF_041902795.1. Classification (NCBI taxonomy): domain Eukaryota; kingdom Metazoa; phylum Chordata; class Actinopteri; order Gymnotiformes; family Gymnotidae; genus Electrophorus; species Electrophorus electricus. Next base: position 28,057,870 of record NC_137504.1, on the reverse strand, counting down.
CAGGCATGGAAAAAAAACAAAACAAATGAGGGGTGGAGAAAACGAAACTAAGGAATGGAAGCAAAACACACAAGACAGGGAAACCATGGAAGATAGGAGGGATTAACCGTGATATCTACCATATATGTACTGTGGTCCAGAGGTTCCCCACCCCTGCGTTAATGTTATGCTGTATTTTCTTTTGGTTCTGTTCACTGTATTTTTACTGAGGTGGTGTTGGTGTCCATAGAAAATAGTTCATGTTTTGTTTTGTTTTTTCCCCCAAATAAATCAATGACATCAGTGTCAATGTGGTAAGTATAGGGTACAGTTAATACAGACCATTCGCTTAAATGGCAAAAGACAATAAATTAAAAATGGGCTAATTTTTAGGCAGAGTTTTTCCATAAACCCCAGCTACAATATAAAATTCCTGGTACAGTACTGCATTGTTTTCAACCTCTTCATGGCTGAGAAAAATTAGTTTCAACTGAGAGAAATTAAGTCATGTTTGAATGGTGCTCTCCACAGTGAACAACTTTTGGTTGCATTGCCCAAGAGACTTACTATGATAAAAGCAACATGGCTGCTCACTGATTTGGCTCTGACGGAATATCTGATAATGTTAAATGGCAGTGATTACCTTTTTTGTTGACAATGTCATGTTTACTAGCACAATTCTCTGAGTAAATTTGCTTATTACTTTGAGTTGTATTGGTGAGCTGTCACATTAGTGTTGCTATTCTGTATCCGCATCCAGTTGGAGGTGGTGACAGAGTCATGTTTTTTATGATGTCAATGTTATGTGCTCACATCACAATGGGAGGATAGTAGGAAACACTAATTAAAGCAGTGATAACAGATTTTCCTTCAGAGAAAACCAGTGACCAGTTTCTAAAATTATTCAGTTCCAGGTTGTCTCTCTCTCTCACACACACACACACACACACACACACACACACACACACACACACACACACACACACACACACGAACACTCACATTTACCATGTACATATGCAAGGTGTAAGATATTTACACCTTTGGTTGCTGTTATAAATAATACATACCAATGTGTTTTTGTAGATGTTAGTAAAAAGATGTGTTTAGTAGACATGTTTAGATGTCCATTAGTGTGTGTGTGTGTGTGTGTGTGTGTGTGTGTGTGTGTGTGTGTGTGTGTGTGTGTGTGTGTGAATTTGAATTTTGATCCTATGGCCTTGATCTGGGTTTTATGCTTTACAGTCTGTTTTGGGTGTGGGTTTTGGGGTCTTGGTGTGGGTTTGTGTTCTCAGACCACAGTCCTTTCACACATGGTGAAGGTGAAAATCATCCTTCTACCAATATTTTGTGCTGAATGTTTGATGCCACAACTCTCAAGTCTTTTGGCTGGTTGTATACCTGGTGATCATATCAATTTAATTGCACAAATTATGGTCTAATAGCACCAGGCTGTAAAAATAAATAAATAAAAGAATAGAAAAGAAAGAAAAATAGGTAAAATATGGTAGCAGGGGTGCCAGACAAAACCTGTGAATTAACAGCAAAAGTGTGTTTTCCCAATCAGAATAAACTTTATCATAAATAAAACTGCAGCATTTTATGTTCATATAAATATTACTTTCTTCTGTGATTTAAGCATTTTCAACATCTGTTAACACACAAAATCACTTTATTAACCAATGTTAAGAACTATAAGATCAAACTATAAATTGACAGGCTAGGCTTGGCTAAATAGTTAGGCTATAATGACATTTACCCTGATAAAATCAGAGCCATAAAAATGCTAGTGATAACTATTGTCCTTACATAAATAATACTCATGCAAGCATTTTGCAAACTGAAAAATTTAGACCTTTTAGTCTGCTTGAAATCTGAAAATTAAATATTTTTATATGAAAACTAACTGTCCAGGATAAAACTAAAATAAAAGACATCCACTGATGTGAATGAGTAGTCTCAGATGTCTTTAGACATGTATCATACCATCAGAAAGGCTGACCTGGTAATCAAAAATGAACCCAATGGTGTTTTATAGTGCTTTCCTCTGCATGGCCCGGTACAGTATGGTTTACATATCTGTACCCTGGCCAAGTACTGTATCTGCTTTCCATTGTATAAAGATTCTCTGAGAGGACCATGGAAGGGATTTCTGCAAATGACAAGGAGTTTATGATCAAGGACATTATTGCTCTATCAAGGAAAAAAAAACAAAAAAAAAACGCTAGGTGAATGCTATACAAAAGTCTTTGTGTCACAGTCAAAATAAGAATAAAATGAATTAAAATTTAGTATTTGAGCCTAAGTATGTACAGACCAAAAAGAAATCAGTAGCTTTCAAAATCCCAATGTGGATGGCAGGTTTAAGCACAGAGAAAGTTGAGCGTTTGGTCTTGCTGGATCTCTGAGCACTCTCTGAGAGACTCTGTAGCTGCCCAAATACACTTTCAGCCTGTTTTATTTTACCCAGTGAAAATGTTTCTCCTTCTGACAGGCGTTCTCTGCTACAAAATCTGGATTGTTAAAATCTGGTATGTCTGGTATGTGTTTGATGCTTCCAAAGGTAATCACATGACAATTGCATAATGATTGTGTTTGATCAGTTAAGGTCTAAAATGTGGTGTAACCCTGTTCATTACACTTGGTACACAGCAACTGTACTCTGCTATACAGTAGAAATGTCACCCAAAAGAAATGTGTTAGACTAATGAACAAAGATTCAAAGACTGACCAACTGAAGACTAGAAGAGGAAGTAATTAAACATGAGGTCCTCTGATGTTGCTTATATAGCATGTTAAGCAGGATGTTAGGCAACTACAAGAAACAGGAATAGCATTATTAGTATTCAGTAATACTTTGGAGGTTACACTGGATTAGAGAACAGAACTATCAGTAGTAAAATATGAGTACTAAAAATAAATATGAATATGATTGAGAATACATTGCTTCTCCAGAGCCATTAAATTGATAAGACCATATGGTTTTTCCAACACAGCAACTATGCAAGTAACTATGCAAGTAAAATCAAGTTGTTTTCTTACTTTCGAATAAACTTCAGAGTAACACTACTCCACTGTATAATTTATGTTCAATGTGTAGTAGATGGTAAACATCAGTAAGAGGATATCAGCCAAAGCTGACAGACTGTTGTTGACAGTAGTCCTGTCATCTGAGACCACAAAGTTGCTGTATCCTATAGAGCAAAACAAAGAAAAAAAGAAACTGATTACTTATTAATAAACCGAATATTTTAATGTCTTGTAACAACATTCAAAGAAATGAAATTAATGGAATGAAATATGAATTAAATTAATAAATACTGCACGTGGCGTGGCTGGGAGTGGCTCACTTTACACCGCTGATGGAAGGCGTCTCATCCACTTTCACCACGATTTTTTCCTCATCTTCACTAAAGTAGGTGAAAAATATCTAGACAAACGCTATCATTTTGGAGATGGAACAACTATCCTTGATATCACAGAGTATATTTGTAATTTTGTTATTTCTGTCACATGGAAGGTACCGAACATAATCAACTATCCTTTTGCACTTTTTCGAAAATGCCAAATCAAAATCAACATCCAAGCCAACCCCAGTAAGTACAAGAAACTGTGCCTTCAAACCACATATTTCAAACATAAATGAGCATGTCCTCAGCAGGCCACGTGTTTCCTCCCCTTGTCTTTCCTCTGGCTGTAAACAGTTATCTTTTCAGTCTTGTTTTTGTCCTTTACCATGTTTTTGTACATATTTTTATGGTCTTGTTTTTGTTTTTGAGTTTCCGTGGTTTCATGCACAGGCAGATGAACAGGTTTCCAATTAATACAGCCATAGGGATCTCTAATTGTCTTGGTTGTTGGTTCATTGTCAATCTATATTAACTCCGCATGAGGCCTATTCTCCTGGAAAGTCACATTCTCTGGAACTCACTGGAAAGTCACTGGAATTGGTTAATGAATAAATCATACCCACCATCAGAGGTTTGGTGGGCAACTACATCTTGAAAGCTTTTTGGATGTGTCAGGACCATTTTCCAAGCTAGCCCAACCAAATGTTTCGGCCTTGGCTTGTGACAGGCACTCAGGATTTTGTTTACAATGAGCAAAACAATCTCTCTTCTTTCTCTAACATATGGTCATTCCTACTTTTCGAGTTTTGTCTTGATTGAGAAGGGCATACTGGCCCAGGGAATGTCAAAATCATGATGCCACTCACGGTCCACAACTGGCTTTCTGGTTGATGTGGAGAATAAATTTAAATCAGATGAGTGGGTGTCAGCATGGGAAAAACTCATAGATGGGTCAGCAGCAGTAGCAGTGTAGACTATACAGCTTGGTGTCACTGTAAGAAAACAAAATGAAATCAAGTATGCAGTATTAGTTTTTGACATTTTTCAGTGTCTGTCCTACAGTAACATTTCTTTTCTATTGTCCACACACTTCATGTCCTGTGTCATGATCAGTCCCTCCCAGGTTCTGTGTTCCATGTTTTCCCTGTCTTTTGTGTTTTTTAGTTTCGTTCCTTAGTTTCGTTTTCTCCACCCCTCGTTTGATTGCTTGCACCTGTCCCTCGTTTCTACCTTTGGTTCTTGTATTTAAACCCTGTCCTGATCCCTGTGTTTTGGCTGTTCATTGTTAGGCTTCATTGCGTTTATGATGTTTGGTTGTATGGTTATTTTGAATCATTGTGTTTAAGTTTGTACTCCGTGCCTTCGTGTTTCTTAGCCCTGAATTTTCTCTAGCCTTAGTTATAGCCTGCTTCCCCGTTTGCCTTTGTGTGTGTTTATTTTGTTTACTCATGTATCCCTGTGCTCTCTGTGTTGGCTCTTTGACCCTTAACGACTCTGATTCTGGATTTGCCCCTATGAAATCTCGCTCTTTTCCACACATGCATCCGCCTCCTTACTGCTCAACGTTACATCCTGACTCACAGTTACAACTAGTGCTATGCTGTGAAAATAGCCTGGATGTAGTATTTTCTCTAGTCTATGTGTATCGACCTAATAGCCTAGGTAATGGCCTAGGTACTATAACTAGAACCTACCATGCAAGGGTAGGCTTTTACATAAACTGAACATAGAAATTGGCCCAGTAAAAATTTCTTCTGAAATAAACCTTGACTGAACTCACAAAAACTTCTTACATGCTGACTGTGTCACAGTGACAACAAATATTCATATGTGACAGCACTAGGACTCAAAGTTTTAGTGTTAAGGCTGTTCATGGTGTGTTCATCATTTGTTGATCCATCACTCCAAACTGATTACAAACAGGAAATCTACTTCAATATAAAATTTCTTACGTCTGAATCTGGTAATCTGTTTTCTTGCTTCAGATGGCTTAAGGACTTCTGAGAGATTTACTTCTTTTGAATATTTCAAATCTTCCAGTGTTTCAACCCCAAGGCCTTTGAGAGTATCGGTCACTGAGTGCTAGGAGATAAAGACTGGCAAGGCTGAGCATATGAAACTACAGCCACCGTGATTTCTAAATTAAAGGAAACAAACATTGTGTGTCTTTGTATCTTAGTGTTTCATCTACAACACTTTGTTTAAGGGAAATTAAATCTAGACAGGGTGTAAACTAGTAAAGTATAGACCAAACTGGGCCACGTAAGGAGCATGTTAGGAAAAACATTTGTATTGCCTTTTGTCACAATGAGTTAAAATTCTCCAAACTCCACAGACACATGTATGATGTAAGCCTTTTCTATAAAGTGTGCCTTTAAAGGCCCTGTGCAGTATATATCCTCCTTACTCAAAATGTTATATTAGCAGGAACTATGCAGTTATCTTCATACTCAGCTTTCAGTTCAACATTTATTGGACACTGCAGACGATATAAATTAACTTCTAAGTTTTTAATTATTTTTGTATTCTACCCCTTAACTATCATTTCTGAATGACACTTTCTTTGGCATTACCTCTGATGTCATAGATAACACTAACTGACTATAGTGAATTATAAGTACTTTTTATTGCATATTTATGAACTGTGAATTCAACGAACCGTCCCACAGTTCACTCATTCCGTGTTGCTCTACTCGAGGAACAGAGATGGTATGTGCATGCAAATGCTCAGTTTTTGGACACAAGTGGGAAAAAGGTTTCTTTTACATTTTATTCGAGAAAACAAGACCCAATCAAAATGGCTCAGATTTCTTTCTGGGGCTGAAGTGATATCAAATACAAGGTTTGAAGCAGGTATTTTACTGCAAATGTATTTGAAAATTGGACTATAGCTCTGGATTTGACAGCCAAATAAAGCTTAAGGCAACAGCTTTCCCAACACTTACTGGAGGCAATGTGGATGAATGTGCAAAGCTGATAAGTCTTTATTTTTTATTAATTATTAATTAATTAATAATTACATTTTTATTAATCTTTTTTTAATTTTACACTTTATTTAATAATGTAGCAAGGAATGAGAATATAAAAATGTACAGTCTAATGTTTGCTAATTTTATATAATTTAGCTTAGCTACAAATGTACTTTTAGAACATTATATGACATGATACACTGACATTTTTGAAATTGCTATTACTCATGGACTTTCCTACCTTTAGTTCCCACTGTGTATAGTCAAAGCCTGTTATCTAGACCTGGTTACCCAGCCAAATCTGAACCTCTTCAGGTTCAGACAAGTAAAGCCGTGTTGATGCGATCCCATTTCCAGCCAGCTCCATACCAACTATCTGGGCTGTTATGTTTGACACTGATGGTGTCAATTAATCCACCGGCATCCACTTCCACACAGCAGAATTGTAAATGGTGACAGAGAAAAGGGAAATTGAAGACACTCCTTTAAATGTCGTTTGGGGGGGATGGAAGGTAACTGGAATATAAAACATTCTTTGTGGAAATATTTAGTTTTCACAGATGAAAAAAAAAAACTATCTGTGCAGGGTGTTTGAATTTCATCTTTGTGCACATGACATCAGGTTCCACAAGATTTGCCGCAACGACATTATGACCAGCATCACGATTCAGCTCTGCATGGAAATCTGAGGAGCCTTTTGTCTGCTTAAGTGGACGGAGGAGTGAACCTGAGTGAACCTGAGTGAACCTGGGACTGAAGAAGCTGATGGTTATGGGCAAGAGTTTGACACGCAGTTTTGAAGTTTTGTATCCATTAAACACAGCACTTAAACTAAGTGTGCTAACTCTCAAATCACATTGTCCACAGCATAATGAATGGGTAAACCTTCACTGTCAGCTTGGGATAGTGCAACAAGTAATTATGCTTAAGCTTTAGATGCTCACTGGAAAAAAAATTCCCTTTGTGTTTCAAGATATTCATGAATCAGTATGTTGAGGAAACCAATATGAGCCATAGAGATTCTATGTACACAAATCAGTTCAATACTTTTCATGAGCAGGATCATAAATTGCCATGCCATTGCCTTCAATATCTGTGATTCGGTCACCTGTTATCACTGGTAGCGAGTGTAAAAAACACCAGTTTGCTGTTGCCTTTTGGCTTATCTTCTTGCCAGTCTGACTGAGTTCAGCAGGAGCTTAACTGGGATTTAAACTGCGTAATCTGTTTGTAAAGATCCATATATGAAAACAATTTCATGTTCTTCACAAAATATTTCAAATAGATCATAAGATCATAAACCACAATCCCCTCAAAAAGATCATGACCTAAGCAATGGGGGAGGCCAGGCTGGAAGACATGGAAATAAGTAAGTGCATTAAAACCAGAGTCTGACTTCAACCCATAGAGAATTTCTTCACTATCTTTCAAAAGTTTCACTGCCTTATTATTGTTCTCATCTGTCTTCTGAGGAAAACTGGCAGTCACATTGCTTATGAGATAAGACAATACCTACAGAAATCAGTGCATGTGCTAAGGTTTTCTATAAATTTAGCAAATGTGCACCTAAATTATCACCAGTAATACATAAGACTGTTGCGTTTAGAACCTGTCCAGATGCAGTCACTAGTCCATTTATTTCCAGGGCTTTTATATAACACAACACTGCTTTTCTTACAATACATATTTTCTTGCTCATAGTATTTGCAATCTCTCTCACTGCAGAGAAGCAGGAGCTGCAAATGATCAGTTCTAATAAGATAAAAAGCTTCAAAGTTAGCTAGTGTGAGCCAAGGGCACTAACAACCTTAAAGGCATCTTGGAACAGTATAAACTTTAAGGTGATGTCTGACTGCATAAGGAAATCACTTGACGTAACTAAAGATCCATCGCACACAAATTCTAACAGCAAAAGGAATTATGTTGCTTGGACATTTAAAACATTGCAGCGTTGCAATGAAATCTTCCAAAATTGATTGTAATGTATCTTTAATTGTAATGTACTGTGCAAATCTTTCCTTGCATTTTTCATCAGTAGCAAGGTAGACTTTTTTTTGGGGGGGGGGGGTGTCTCCTTAAAGTACTTATACCTGGTAAATTCAGTGGCAAGAAGACAACACAGAGAGTACAAATCTGTGTCTTGGAAACTTTTTATTACCACATCACCTTCAGATTCTGGCATGTTTGTTTTAGTTTTTAGTACTTCCTGAAAGCACTTCTTGGGTACTCTATGTCATAATGGATATTCAATTTCATCTGGGCCTACATATTTTTCACTTGTTAAAACCACATCAAACTGACCACCAGGCACCGATACGACACTAGATGTATTAGACAGCTGAACTGCAGTTGAACGCTTATGTAGCCTTGAAGTGTGTGCAAGAAAAGATGACGTAAATCTCAATGATCTGTTACAACTAGTATATGGGAACTGTACTGCTTCAGCACTTGCATGGATGGAACTTTGCTTTGAAAAGTGCTGGGCACAAGAATGTGAACCAGGTGTTACATTCAACTCAGCTGCGCCTGATTTTCACATTCTCCATAAGTCCTCAGGCATGTGCATTCACTGAAAAGAAATCAGCTCTGGGAAAGAAAGGAAGATGTTCTTGTAAAGGTTTTATGGCCATGTTGAACAATACAAGAAGTGGTGGGGGCATATCCCCAGAATACACTACGGCTTGGACCATTTGTATTGTGCTTTTAGAGATGTGGCAGTAGATCTTTTAATCACTGAACTGTCTCTGTCAATCTGACTGCTCACATGTCAGTGTCCCTTGAATGATCCAGGAGTGGCTTCAATGATGACAGAACATGTGAGCTTTAAAAGCACAGTATTTGACAAACATATGTTTGCAACCAGCTCTGCAACATGAACTTTCCATGTGATTGATGGCAATGTAGAGCCTGATAACATAATGTTTCTGTACCGGCCCAAGTGCCGCAGGGCAAGGAGCAGCACGTACAGACTCCCTCGACGGTGACAGACATTTATTGACAAATGATAGACACAACATCACTCACATATAACATACAGCATGACCACTTCGAACACTGACATGAATAGCATAAATACAAAGAAACAAGAAGGCACTCACCAAGAGAGGTTTAAATACATACACAAATGACAATGAACTAGGTGTAGGTGTATGCTAACAAATGGGCATGGTTACAAATAGGACAAGTCACAAACAGTCAACGAGGAACTCCCACTGCACATGGCAGGCCGTACCATGTGATCAGTGGGAAGGGGAGCATTTCATGACAGTTTCATTGAGTTTAAAGTTCCACAAGTGCAGCACCTGAAAGGATTCACAATTTTCAGTCTTTTTTCACTTGCCACACAGAAAAAGAATTTAACACGTTTATCTAACTGAATCTTGCTAGTTGCAACTATCTAGTTAGGAGAAATCTTATTTTGACTTTAGACAAGTTACTGCAACAAGATATAGAGTCATTTTTAGAATAACTGAGGCTGAGATTAAATACATTTCAAGAATTACTGATTGTTGTGTATTCTGCTTTAATATCTGAAAGTAGGAGAAAATTATAATGTTATATGGCTGTCATTAACAGAACCACACTGTTATTAATAGATCAACAAGCTAATGAATGTGCAAAATTGTTACCATACCTTCTTTGACCAACTAATTGCCTTTAAATCTGATATTCGCTACATAATTTTTATTGACCATGCCATGAACGGTGCCATTTTAATTGGTTCTTATATATGATTGCTATAAGTTATAGAGTTAATTTGAATTTCAAATCCTGTTCAGCTATTTTACTAGCATCAGTGTTAGCGCACTAATTTACACTCAGAATTACAGCAAACATTTAGTCAAAGGCATTTGTCTAAACGTATGATTTTCCACAAATCAATTGACAATGTAACAATGACATTATGCTTTCAAAAATAAACATCACAGAATTATTATATGCATCTAATAAGAGACTAATAAGCAGAGTTGTTTAGCTGACTTACCAGTGAATTCATTGAAGATTGGTAACAAGCGTGCAAGCACGTACCTATGTAGGTAGACAGACCGACAGTACTGGACTGTTAGAACTACAGTAACAACTGGTAATACCATTATAATTGCCTGTTATACCATTATCAGAAGATAATGCTTCATAACTATTGCAAAGTTGCTGTCCAAACATGTTTACAATCTCCAGTATTAGAATTTTCTTGGTAACTTAATACGTGTTGTACTATTTTCAGTAATAAGTTGCAATAGCACATTTGTGGGATAGCACATTTGTGGGACAATTTCAGGCGGGCTTTTATTGTTTTCTAGTCAAATAAAGTCTCAACTTTTGTAAAGTGTCAATATTATTGTGAAATAATAATTCATATAGTGTGTATGCTGAAAGATGCAGTAAGATTGGTTGAACGGTATTCTATTTTCTTTCTATTGTCTCGACATTGTCAAAAGACTGTGTCAGCTACAATAAGCTGGATAGAAAAAAAAAATCACACTAATTTTAAATACAATCATGGAGGACCAACAACAGGTGACCCATTTTGAGTACCAGTATGTAACCAAAGCAAGACAGCATGTGCACGTGAAGGACATTTACTGCACAAAACCACAGTAAACAATCCAAAGAGCAAAACCAAAAAAACCTCTGCCTCGCAAAACGGCTCATCTGCTGCGGGATCATCCATCTGGCTAGGATTTCATGCTGAAGTGGGAGGAGTATTCTCAAGTACGCAGTGGAAAGGGGGTCTGACAAGTGGACGTGAGGTGGTGGTGATGGGTAGATATGTTGTCTTTTGGGATAAGTAGCGAAACGCCTGCTGAAACGCAGCCTCTGTGGCTTGATGGCATGAGGGCAGTAAATGGAAAAGGCAATAGGTGGCAATGAATTGAAAACTTTGTACACGACCATTGATATACTAGTATAATCTTTAGATAGCGGTTAAATCTTTGATGAAACCTATTGACAAATGCTGTTAGGTTCTTTAAAGTATGAGAAGCCAAGCAGGGCATCTGTGGGACAACCATTTTACCTGGTGGACAGGTAGCTGATGGTTTATTGCTCTGAGGTTGTCTGATGTTTTCTTTGATGTCCCATAGAAATTCTGTTGCTGTCACGAATGCAATCATGAGTGCACAGTGAGCTTATTGTGCAAAATCACAGTACACAATTCAGAGGGCAGAACCAAGAGTGAGTGAAACAAACCACCTATTAAGGCTGCTCATGAAGGGAAAAACCATAGAGTACCAGGTTAAATACAGAAATCAGTAAGTAAAATGTTTCCGAAACACAATCAGACAAGAGACTGCAAGGAATCAAATGTATGTATGGTTGTAATGAGTTTATAATTAGGAACAGGTGCAGCCAATGAAGAGACAGACCCAGCACGCAGCCTGCATTAATTGACTGGCAAAATCTTTAGCTGAGGGCAGTGAAGTTAAGTTTGGGAAATGACACACGTAAATTAAGGCCATGCTTAAGGCCCAAGTGCTGAATAAAAAGCAGTAGGCAGATTTTGCTTTTGGAGCTTTAAAAAGGAATGCCAAACAGGAGGTTTTGTTACTAGATGCAGTGTTGCAACATCATTATAGGCAAACATATCACAGAAAACCTAAAAGAGCTTAAGGTTCTATAAATGAACTGCAGGTTCTTTAAATGTTCTTTAAATGTAGGCAGCTTAAGGAAAGACTACTAGGGTGAACATTTTAAATATATATGATCTTTTTTGGATATCATTCATAGCTGGCACTAGAATGTTCAACAAAAGGTGATACTAAAGCTTGTGTCCAGCTAGTCATGGATATGAGAGCTGAGAGACCCAGTGAGCAATGCAAAGTATATCATTAGCTTTATATCGTCTCTGAGGACTATACAGAAGTTAGAGCTTTCTGAAGAAGTACTTCAGGTGGTACAAGCTTGGTCTTATTGTATAAGCCCTTTCCAACATCTAGAATATGGTGGGTAAGTAATAAGACAGGAGAAATACATTTTACTTTTAGTAAAACCACTTCAGACATCAGTTGTCCCTGTCTGTGGCCTGTCAGTCTTAAGTCAACCAAAATATGAAGGGCTTCTCACATCCCCCCCCAAAAAATAAGCAATCTTTGCAGTGGGCCATAATGAAAGGCCTTTGTGTAGGCTTGGCCACTTGCATTGTTCATTAGATGGCTAAGATAGAAGCCCTCTAATGTAGTCCCACAATTTGTAGCATGAAAAAGGTTGGGCAAAGGGACGTCTCATATTAAAGTCCTAAATGTTAAGTTCATGAACAGATATAGAGGTAGGTGTAGGTAGGATCAAAATCCCTTGCATTTTGGATACAGATTTTAAGTCATATCTTTTTGTCTATTTGTAACATTTTTTTCCTTAAATGCATTACGATAATGCATTAGAACCTAGCTGAAAACTAGAATTAGCTTTATTTCCATAAATGCCTGCATTCCCTTCAGTGTGAAGGAACTCAATATTAGAATTGGCTGTTTCTTAAGGCAGGAATATTCTTTTAGCTGATTATTCTATTCTGAAATTCTCTGTGGCACTGATGTATGTCCCAGGTAAGAGGATTATATTAATAGAAGACAGAGGGATTGTGGGAAAAATATATTGGTAATGAATGAATTTAGATCGTGTTAGGAAGTATTTGCATGGGAGCCCAATGTATAGAGTAAAATGAAAGCGTGATTTGTGCTCTGTTCTCATACTGAACAAAAAACAGGTATAAATGTGGCCAAAAATTCCTTGTGAATTCTTAAGTGTCCCTACCAAAAATTAGATTTTAAATTACGAACCCAGATTTTGGTAGGTCAGACACAAACTGTGTGTTGGTAGAGGAAATCAAGAAGGAAGGAGAGTTGCAAGTAACAATAAATTTGTCCTGGGCAATGTATGGTAAAATACCAGTACAAATGGTTAAGAGGAGTCTCTACTCCTTTGTTGCCCCATGGTTGTGGCACTGCTTGATGGATGACACAGAGCTGATTCCAATTAGGTGCTTTAATTCTCAGAATAAAGAATTTCCATTACAAAATAAGGTAAGAAAAATTAACCTTATTTACCAATGTTACATCAAGCAAGCGCAGATTTGACTGGCCTGAATGTCATACAAACCTCTCCAGGAAGCCGTCATATGATGTTGGAACAAGCAGTGATTTGAGTGAAAGAAGCAGTGATATGAGTGCAATTAATGCGTGAGAACATGCTGCTTCAGATGTATTAAACAAGCGCTGGCACACTTGTGCCTCATTTACATATCATTTGCAATGGGAACACAGTGAATACCTCATATAGATAATATATGCATTAAAATGCCCTAATTCTTGCAGGTGTAGCACTAGAAAGTTAATAAAGGGCAAGCATTAAGCAGATTACACTCACTCACAACAGAAGAGGATTGCACTGAACAACACAGAAAATTCTGGTGTTTTTTTTCTCTCCAGATTTTACTTCGTCTCTGCCCTCAAATACAATTATCCCAGAGTAGCCACACACTCTTTCATCTCAGTGGGCCACCTTTCGACTGAGCTTGCTGCAGCTGCATACAGTTGTATAGTGCAAGCTTTGAAATCGTGCCCCTATCCTAAATTAGAAGTTAGCACAGGCATGAGAGCTTCCTGTGACATCACTGACCCTTTTAATGGCCATCAACAACAATGATCAAGTGAAAGAGGTAGTGAAGAACAAGAAGAAGTGCGTCTCAGTTTCAATAATTATCTGTGCTTATGAACCCAAATCTTTATGAATTATTTTTTTCCCACACCATAAAATGAAGGTTTTTAAAATATTTTTATTTATATCCCATTTTTCTATCATAGCCCCTCCCCCTCCCCCAATCCACCAACCATGGAGGCTGTGGCAAGCACATGCTTCCTCCAAGACACAAGAAGCCAAGTGCAACATCTTTTGGAGCTGCTGCCCATGCTAAATACATGACACAGCTAAATACATTGCACTTATCAGCAAGCACAAGCACACAGATAGCCACAATTGGCTAATGTAACTGGGATAACAGGGAGCCGAGTAATGCCATCCTTCCAACTCAGATAGTAATGCCAGTTTTGCTCCCTTGGTCTGACTAGCCACTAACACTCATAGCACGAACACTTCTCTGTTGCACCACTTGGGAGCACAGGTTGGTTTTTAACCTACACTTAAAGATTGAAAGTGTACAGGGAAATTCTTCCATAGCTGGGGGACTTTGAAGGAAAGGCTCTGTCCCCTGTTGTAGTTTTCGGAATGCTAGAAACTACTTAGGAACCTGCACCTTGTGATAGTATTGTTTATGGCAAATTATACTGGACAATAAAACCCCTTAGGTACTTAGGGGCAAGATCATTTTGAGCTTTAAAAGATAATAATAAAACTTTGTAGTTGATGTTGAATTAAACTGACTGCCAGTTCAGTGTCAATATAGTGGGGTCAATATTATCAAATTGTAGCATTCTAGTCAGGACTCTAGGTGCTGCATTCTGGGCTAACTGGAGCTTGTTTAGACACCTAATGGATCTTTCAGACAGCAGTGGCAGCAGTCTAACTGTGATCTTATAAAGCCATGGATTGTTCTTTTTCATCATTTAGTGACAGTAGCTGTATTTCTCAGCTTTTCCATGTTTCTAAGGCTGTTGTAGTAATGTCCACATTGGCTTCAAATCAAAGATCAGGATCAAACGTAAAACCAAGGACTTTTTACAGCTACAGAGTAACAATGCAAAAGCGATCAAGACTGATAGCTTGCTTCTAGCAGCATGAGTGCTTACATAAAGGGACATTTCTCAACATCCAATGTCTAATATCTTTTATACACTTCTCTGTTGTATGAAGTTGTTTTTGGTTTGTGTGATACATTAATCAGAATTGCAAATTGAAAATGTTTACGAATAATTATGCCTAGAACAGTTACAAAGTCTTATAAGACTATACAGTGAATTCTTCTCTTTTATACACAAACTAGATAGGATATTCACACAAATCAAGACCATGTTACTCCTTTAATCTGAACAGAATTTTGACTATCTCACTTTATGTTTCTGGCAGTAAAAGTCACTCTGAAATCCAGTACTATATGTAAGGAGACACTGCCCTGATCTGAGGCCAGCAATAAATCATTTACCACTTATGCGGTCTCAGTACTGTGATGAAACGTTTTCTGACTGAAATAATTCATGAATTTGTTAACCTTGACTCTCCCACGTCTTATATTGCTACCCCAAGATCTGCCATTGTGAACTCTTCTTTCTCTTATTGTTATAAATATACACAATTGCTATGCATATTAAACTGCAATATATATATATAAACGTGTGTGTGTGTGTGTGTGTGTTCTGTTTTTGTTTATTCTGTTTGTTTATATATGAGTATGTTTGTTCTGTTTTAGTTACAGCTTGTAAAGTCAACATGGTATGTTTATATATGTGTTGTGTAGCACTTTTCACAACAGATATTGTCTCTGAGCAGCTTTACAAGAACCAGGTCTTGAAAAAAATGTTCACCTTAAATGTTCTATGTTTTATGTATTTCGTAAGGTCTAATTTCTCTGTGCCTTTTGTTTATACACTGACTGGACAAATATCTATTCTCTTCTAATTGATTCCGTCTCATTTTCTAAACTTACAATTTACTATACAGGTTTACACAGGGTATGGAATATTAACAAAATTATGAACCTTTGATTGAGACAATGGTCCTAAGTGTCCTTGCTATTATAAATCATAAAGAAAATGTGACTTGCATAGTTAGTTATAGTTATTCAACCATAAGTTATTTGTAGGTTTGAGTGACTGCATCATAGGTGTAATGGTTAAGGTAATTGGAAGGTTGCTGGTTCAAGCTCCACCACTGCCAAGTTCTCACTGTTGGGCCCCTGAGCAAGGTCCTCAACCCTCAATTGCTCCAGTTGTACTCAGTCATAATTCTAAGTTGCTTTGAATAAAAGTGTCAGTGAAATGTAATGAAATGAGAAGAAGGAGAGGATGACAAAGACAGAAATAGTGAAAAGAAAGACATGGGGTTGAAGCAAGCAGGATCAAAGCTGTAAAAGGTAGATGGTGAGGTTAACACTTGTTACCACATCTTCAAGTTCTCTCTCAAACTGCTCTGCGATACTGATTGCCCCCTTTTGCAGCACTACATTTCTAGCATATATTTGATTGAAAAGATTAGAATACAGAAAAAAATGACGTCCATGAGATCGATAAGCAACATTATTCCAGTTTCACAGAAAAGGTGCATTCTGCACAGTTTCACAGTTTGTAATTAGAGCACATTGTAACCCTGCCTCAGAGGTAATCCTACTGAGGACATGCACACTAACACGCAAACACACACCCACACAAAGAATAATATGACTGAGCATTAAATCAAAGATAATCACAGCAACACTGGCTAATCACCTTGGTTACCACATAGAAAATGAGATGGAATCACAATAAGCCTGAAAATCAAAGCAATTACTTTAGGTCCTCAGGCGGAAACATTTTACACATGATTGACCACCATAATATTAAATAACATGGGATAGGTAGAGTGATGGAGACTTCATACCATCTGCTTGCTAATTTCTCTCTCTGTCTCTGTATATGTTGTCTGTTCACAGAGGAAAACACCATTTATGAGAGCATCGGTGATACTTTTTAGTGAGCAAGTGAGTACCCCACTTAATGGACCCAAGGCCATATCCATGTAACTATCACAGAAAGATCAGCCAGATATTAACTCATACTGCTACTGGCTGCTGCTCTTTCTATGCTGTTCTTTGTCAAATCAAGAGGCACAGAGAAAGAGCTTAGAATAAGCCCTAGATATCCTGTTGATTTAATTGAACCACTGAAAACACCTTGGGGAGGAAGCTCTTTAAAAATAAAGGCATGTAATTGCCTTCCTCTGTATTGGGAGGCACTGTCCTTAAGCAAGACACATGCACATTTGTACCGAGAACACCCGGTGCTAAAGAAGGATATTTAACAATGGACATTGCATGTGAACTATGAGACTTTTTTTCCAAACTGGAACTACTCAAACACAAATAGATTTGACATTATATGAAATGAAGGTCAGAGGCGATGTTACCAATGAGGCAATAATTTGGCATGTGCTAGTTAGAATTTTTTATTATGTGATAACCTTGGAAAAAATCCTGTGTATGGTACTACTTCTGTATTTGTTCAAATAAAATAGTCTGAAAGCATGGTAAAGAACAATACAAAAAAATATATATATATACTGAACAGTACAAAAAAACAAGCCAAAGAAGTAGACTGGGACTTACACACTTAAAACATTTAACCATGTATACTATACTATTGCTTAACGTTTATGGGATACATATGAAAAAGTCCTGCATGGACGTGCATGTAATAGTTTGCTTGGGAGCACCACCGCACCACTTTATCATGACTACCTTCCTTCCTCTAGCACAAACAAGTTAGTGTATGCATAGAAAAAATTTACTGACTTACTCACTTGTAACATAGTAATAGAAATGTACCCCTACAGAATAAGTCAATCAATTCTTTGCGCATACCAGACGTTGTCATAAATCTAGTTTTCTTTTGTCATTGTAACATTCAGACTTGCAATATCAATGGACTAAGCTCAATGGAAATAGACTTTTAATTTATGGTTTACTTAAAACTGCCATCCGTGCCTGTCAGGTTACAATGAATAGCACAGATTGAGTTTGCTGCATAAAACTCACTGAAAGGGTGTGTGGCATTAGAACAATGTAACCGATGTTCTGAGCAGGATGTGCTGTAATAGAGATAACAAGGTCCCATAAAGAAGGGTTTGAACTGTCCTCTGAAGGTGATAATTGTTTTTGAATTGTCCCATGCTGTGCAGTTGATCACTGTCTTTTTTGAAATGCCCTGTTGGTGTAATTAAGAATTGATTAATAAGTAGCATGGGACAACGGATTTCATTGTTGTTTTATTGCTGCCACTGCCACATAGTCTGAAAGAAAAAAGAAAGGCGGGGTGAGAGAATTTTTACTGTCACATATAGATTAAACGACAATTTAATCATAAGCATAGGCAATTAAACAAGTGTGTGTGTGAGTGTGAGCGAGAGAGAGAGTTAAAAGGAGAGAAATCCATTCTACATAATATAAGCAATCCTCTATGAAGGAGTGAGGGAGCTGAGCTCAAGCACAGGCTGGTATTAACTGAAAGATTTTAGGATGCTGGGATTATTTCTTTTTTATAAATCAGTATTACCAGCCACTAATAAGAATAGCAGAATGTCATTAATGGTTAGATACATTTGAAAACCTCCGACATGCAGGTTTCTAGGCGTATCTCAGCATGCTTGGCTGACATTGCATCATAGCTGATAGTCCACCAACAAGATTCTGTACATCCCAGGAACTCCCAGCCCTTACCTCACAGTTTCCTTCAAGAACTCCCTGATATCACCACCTGCTCGTAACCTGGGTATAACTTCCCAATGCATTTCATATCCGACCCAAATTTCTCCTTTGTAACATACGAAGGATTCAGCCCTTTCTCTCATAGGAAGTTACCCAGGTACTTGTGCAGTCTCTTGCAATCTCAAAGCGAGACTACTGCAACTCGCTACTTGCTGGTCTTCCTGCCATCAGACCTCTACAAGTTGTCCAGAATGCATCAGCACAACTGGTCTTCAATCTTCTGAAGTTCACGCGTCACTCTGATGCTGTGTAAATGATCAAATCCCAATCTGTACTTCAAATCTCAAATATGGCTTGGCTTGAAACACCATGCTTCAAATCTCATGGAAGACAAGCATTGGGCCTATTGTATGTCCTGGCTCCCAGATGGTGGAATGAACTTCTGATGGCTGTCCAGACAGCAGAGTCCCATGCAGTCTTCAAATGCAGATTGATGACCCATATATTTATGGAATATTTAAATGACCACTGATCCTGCACCTATGTTGAGTAACTGAAATTCTAGTACTTATTGTAGGGTATTGTTTATTGCACTTATTGTTGTCTGTTATAGAGCTTATGTGTTTTGCACTTCTAGGCATCAGCATTAACCCCTGTATTTCTACAGCATTCTAGTTCAATGGTATCTTGAATTTTAACCTACTGCACTGGCTAGAATACATTCTGTGAGTAAATGACAAAGCATGTTTGTAAGTCGCTCTAGATAGGAGCATCTGTAAATCAACCTAAGCATTTTGCTTTAAAAACTAAACCAAATCACATGTGTTGTCTCTTTGATTATTGTTAAGCTTTGTGGGTTATGGTTTAGTGATGCTTACAGTTAGACAGAATGTCTGGGTCAGGTTCAACCAAATGTTATGCTTACAACTCCTCAGACTACATAAAAATTGTCACGGAGTGTTCCTCCCCCATGAGTCACGTGGTACAGCCCGCCGCATGCAGGCGGACTCGCATGTGTCATTTGCAACCACGCCCCCCGGGGATTGCGCACACCTGGACAGGGATTAATGTTAAATGTTAGTCTCTCTACTTAAACGCTTGTCAGTGTATGATCCCCATTGGTCATTGTAGCTGTGTAGCTGTTATGCCTGTTTGTATCATCTTCCATTGCATGTTAGTTAGCTTTGTTATGTGTTAAGTGTAGAGTTGTGTTACTTGTAAATGTTACATGTGAGTGTCACCATTTAATGTCTGCGTTGTGTGTTAATAAACATCATTGTCACCGTCAAGGGAGTCAACGCGTTCTGTACCATGCCCTGCAGCACTCGGGCCAGTATTACAAAAATAAAATGTGGGTTTGAGTTCTTACTCGTATGTATGCATGTGTGTGATCAGATATTTCTGTTCATGGATATGTGGACATGTATAGTATGTACATGTGTGTAATTTGCTGCAGTAAGGCCTAGTGTGAAGAACAGCTGTCCCACAGGAAATAAACATGTGTTATACACTGTACATCTGTTACTCCATGAGACATGGCACAGCTCTGTCCACCAATATGGAAGCAAAAGAATAGCCTCAGGTCCTGCTCACAAGATGAGACTGAAATCAAAGTGAAGAGAGTGGATGGAGGAAACAGGAAACAAATGACAAAAAAGCTGGTGGGCTGACATAGGGAGCAACACGGCCGCTTCACTCGCAGAGCGTGGGCTCAGAACACGGCGTTCATCACTACAGAAGCAAGACTTTTGTAGAGACTATTTAAACTGAAATGTTTTATACATTCAGGCAGTTCTCACAGCAAGGTGTCATAAAAAAAGAAGGATAAGTAAGTCTGCAAAAGTGGGGGAAGGATATAAAGAATGTAAATGTGCAATGATTTTCCCTGAAGGCTGGCTAAGCATCGCTGTGTATGGCATCTCCCACCCACTCAGGTCTACGAGCTGGAAACTGTAGCACCGCACTTTTATGATGCCCAGGATTGCCCTGTTCTGAGATCAGTGTTGACGTTCCTGACAACTTGCAATGGACCCTAAGTGCCCCATGTCACCAATGGGACTGCCTCGGTTGTCACATTCCAGAATCTCTGTGGTACCTCTTTCAGTCCCTGGCATTCTTCCAGCCTCTCAAATTCCTCATTTCTGATGCTGATATGAACTGTGGCTGCCATATCCCAGTGGGGAGTTGCTATCACCATGGCTATTTTCTGTTTTATTTCTATTATCAGTGCATCCCACTGGTTTCCTTTTTGTGGTTTTCCTGTAGTTCTGTCCAGATCAGTAAATCCCACGGGATCTTGGTTGACTTTGGTTTGTGCAACCCATATTTCTCTCAGTGTTTCTGTGTCTTCTCCTAGTAAAGATCTGACTGAGTGGGTGTTGACTTATACAAAACAATAGTAGGTATACTATATTAGCAAAAGTATTTGCTCGTCTGCCTTCACACACATATGAATTTGAGTGACATCCCAAACTTAATCCGTAGGGTTTAAAATGATGTCAGCCCAGCCATTGCAGCTATAACAGCTTCAACTCTTCTGGGAAGGCTTTCCACAAGCTTTAGAAGTGTGTTTATGGCAATTTCTGACCATTCTTCCAGAAGCCCATTTGTGAGGTCAGACACTGATGTTGGACGAGAAGGCCTGGCTCACAGTCTCTGCTCTAATTCATCCCAAAGGTGTTCTATGGGTTTGAGGTCAGGACTCTGTGCAGGCCAGTCAAGTTCTTCCACACCACATTCGCTCATCCATGTCTTTATGGAACTTGCTTTGTGCACTGGTGCGCAGTCATGTTTGAACAAGAAGGGGCCATCCCCAAACTGTTCCCACAAAGTTGGGAGCATGAGATTTCCAAAATCTCTTGGTATGAAGCATTAACAGTTCCTTTCACTGGAACTAAGGGACCGAACCCAACTCCTGATAAACAACCCCAGACCATAATCCCCCTCCACCAAACATTACACTTGGCACAGTGCAGCCAGACAAGTACCATTCTCCCAGCAACCACCAAACCCAGACTCATCTATCAGATTGCCAGACGGAGAAGCATGATTTGTCACTCCAGAGAACATGTCTCCACTGATCCACTAGTGTCCAGTGTCTGCATGCTTTATACCACTGCATCAGACACTTTGCATTGAGCTTGGTGATGTAAGGCTTGGATGTAGCTGCTTAGCCAGGGAAATCCATTCCATGAAGCTCTCTACACACTGTTCTTGAGCTACTCTAAAGGCCACATGAAGTTTGGAGGGCTGTAGTGATCGACTCTGCAGAAAGTTGGCGACCTCTGTGCACTATGTGCCTCTGCATCCACTGACGCTGCTCTGTCATTTGTCATGGCCCACCACTTCATGGCTGAGTTGCTGTCGTTCCCAATGACATCCAGTTTGTTATAATACTACTGACAGTTGACTATGGAATATTTAGTAGTGAGGAAATTTCACGACTGGACTTGTTGCACAGGTGGCATCCCATCAGGTGGCATCCTATCATGGTATCATGGTTTGCATGCCTAGGTGCTTGGTTTCATAAACCTGTGGCCATGGAAGTGATTGGAACACCTGAATTCAATTATTTGGATGGGTGAGTGAATACGTTTGGCAATATAGTGTATATTGGTATATACCGCACATAATGGTCACCTAGACAGTCTTTGATTTGCCTTCTAGTGCTGTTTTCCAATGTCCCAATGAGTTCTTGATGAATATTGTTATTATCTTGTTGAGTTTGCATATGCTTTTTTGGAATCAGGTTAGACAAGTTATAGGTAAGTTATTGATTAAAACTTTTGAATGTGTTTGCCTCTTAGTGTGGCCTTTCAAAGTGGATTTCAAATGTGATAAAACTTAAGTCCATCCGATTATTTATTGTTTTTAGTATCTCTTGCTAGAGATCTGATTGTGTTTAATTATGAAAAATGTTTATTTAATATTATTGTCAAGGAACACTCACCTCCCGCGAGGCATGTGATTTGGCCAGCCACATGCAGTGGTAGGACCTTCGTTAGTGGCCACACCTGTACACTTGCACCTCGTTTGTCTATGTGTATTTAAACCCTCGTCAGGGTGTGCAGTATCATTGGTCATTGTTGATGTAATGTGTTAATGTGGTATGTTATTGTTAAAGGTGATGTTAAGCGTTATATTCGTTATTGCTAGATGTATACGTGTTTATCATCTGTACTTAGTGTTAACTGTTTCTTGTTTGTATTAATTGTGTGTGATTCTTGTGA
>NC_137504.1:27972500-28030000 GCF_041902795.1 Electrophorus electricus | reverse complement strand
GCATTCCATTCTTTATATATTATATAAAAGCTCACCCTTCTGGACAATCTACAGCCTTCTAAGTACAAGTGAGTGAATGAGTGAGTGAATGCATCCCTGCGTGTGTGTGTAAAATATGCAGAGAGAAAAGAACCAAGAGAGCCTGAACTAGCCTGACTGCTTGTCCCTTTATGATCATGGAAGGCTTTAGGTACACTTTTCCCCTTAGAGTGAAGGGTCACTACAAAAGTCGACCGATCAGCTTTATTTTATGACATTTTTCTGTCTTGGGAGTGGTTTCTTCCAGGCTGACAGGGTCCCAATTCACAAGGCATGAGAGGTCACTGAATGGTTTGATGAGATTGAAAATAATGTAAATCATATGCTAGGGCCTTTGCAGAACCCAGACCTCAACCCAGTTCACACCTGTGGGAGATTTTGGAATGGAACATCCCTCCCTTTTTTAGTCAATTGTTTGCTTTTTCCAGACAGAGATGCACTTTTGGCAACTGAGTTTGAGTTTTTGTGTTTGTATTTAAGTTTGGGCTACACTGACCAAAACTATGGGCCAACTTTTTGGGGGGTTTTTTCCATCGTTTCCTGAAACAAAATCAGTTTAGCCCATTAAGGAAAAAAAAAAATTATGTTTTTTTCTCAGCTGTGTAGATGCACTTTAGAACTATAACCTCATTCTCAAAACCCAACATTATTAATGCAGCTGGTAATAGCAGTATTTCATTTCTCATTGTTTTCATACAAAATGGACATGCGAAAGCACTTTTTGCAAAACATTAAATACATTTGTGACTGGATAGATGCAATCCTCATTTGACTATGAAATGTCGGTGATAAAAAATTCCAGTCCTGTCAGTCAACTATGTGCATTTCACACTCACACTATCACTGTGAGTCATTAAGTAAATTCTGGCATGCAAAATACTGCATACAACAACCAAACACAGTGTCCTGTCTCCAGCCCTCCGTTGGAAGGTGTTATACATGTGTAACTTTTTCCATCTCCAGCGCTCGGTTGTAAGGTGCTAAACGTGTAACTTTTCCTGTCTCCTACGTTCAGTTGTAAGGTGTTAAACATGTGTAGCTTTTCCTGTCTCCAGCCCACAGATGCAAAGTGTTAAAGTAGGCAAGTACCTGGCCATACAAAAGTGCTGGAATGTTCGAATGGTGGCAAATTAAGTGGGGGAACACACAGAGGATGTGGAAGGGGAAAGGGAAGACAGCAGAATATTTTCCCTGGACATCCAGGCCACCAACATAGACCATGTTGTTAACCGAGGCCTAGGTATGTCTCAGGCAGGTCGAAGGGTCAGCTTCAGCTCAGTCAGTCTTCTACAGCATCAATAATACCAATGTTCAGGAATGAAAACACGTGTGTGAGTGTGTGTGTGTGTGTGTATATATATATATATATATATATATATATATATATATATATAAAATCTTGTATTTGTGAGGTTTCCAGAGAGTGATGGAGGCAGGTGAGATCCCACGCACATTTGTGAGATCCCACATATATTCGTGGATGAGGCAGGAGTCACTCTGAAAAAAAATGTCAGACATTGTGGCAGGAACATCATAGATCAATACGCCACCATGGATGTGCCAGGCCAACATGGGGGCAGCATAACAATGTGTGCTGCTGTCTCAGAGAATAGTGTCAACCACCGTGTCCCTGCCATTAGACCCTACAAAATAGAACGTCTTGATTTATTGGAGGGGCCTTTACTCTGCTTTTTTGCTAATACCTGAGAATAAAAGGGTACTGGTGGGAGCTGAATGTCAATCTACATGGTAATTTAGGACAATGTCAGGTTTCACCACTATAATCTCATCAGGGAATGGTTTGATGCCAACCCATGGTACTGAGGAATTCTTCTCAGCAAGGAGGTGGAAGGTGTATGATCGCTACCCTGATAATCAGATTACTTGAATCCTGGTCATCATGGCTGAGGACTGCAGAGGGCGGCTAGGACATACAAGAAGGTTTTTCCTCTTTGTCGTGGAAGGCAAGCCATCCGGATGGTGTGGTCCAACCAGAAGGAGACAAGATGTGCTATGAGAAGCACAACGATTTACAAACCTGCATTTGCACTGCATATTTATTTTTCCTAATCATGATGTATTTTTTCATTACTATTTTCATTATTGCTGCCAGACACACTATGCCAACACTATGTAGGTAGTCCAATTCGGACACATATATTTAGCTTTCATGACATGACTATTTGCACGATAATCAAAGAATCCACTCCATTTTATGAGTGATGTAGTGACTGACCGTCTGTGTGTTTATGAATGATGTATGTAGCTAATGTCTGGAGTGTTTGAGGTTATTTTGCACAGGTGATTCAGTGTTGTGAGAAATGCTTTTATTGTTGCAGGAATTCTGATTAGAGTATTGAAAATGGGATTACTGTTTCAAGAAATGCATCTACGTGATTAAGAAAAATTAAGAAAGTTGAATTAGAACTATAGAGAAACATGTTGACAGGCAGGCAATTAGACAGACCTTTTGTTTGCTAATGTGAATAAGCGTAACTGTATCTCAGTAATGTCGACTCTATTTTTTTCATGTACACAATATCTGGTTGATTTTGGCTGAACAGCTTGCTATAGCCAGTATTTACATCAGGATAACTAATATTAGCTAACAAAGTAAAATTTAACAAGCTTAATTCATTTTCTAGATGATTTGACAACTTCTCTGAACAGGTTATTTCCACATCATTGATAATTCCAGCAAAAAAATGAAGATGAAATATTAATAGCACTCACACACATAAGTGAATTCCTACATATTCCTCTTTATTTGCTGCTCTCCGATAATCAGCCAGCAGCAGTCTAAACTCACCAGAAGATCCTGACAAGATATGCAATGATTTATGGGTAAACCTTCATGTCAGCTTGCTGCATAGTGATAAACTGTTATTCACTACTCCCTCCCTCCCTATTTTCACTTTGAATGTAATATTTTCACTTCCTACAGTTTGGAATCAACCTTAAAATGTCCAAATTCCACTTCGCATGGGACTACTAGGGTGAACTGAATGTGCCTATTGGTTTGAGACCATATCCTACTTTTTCAGTCTTGTGAATACATAAGGATGAGTATTTTGATCAATGGTAAACAGCAGTGATATCTATTGACATGTGCAGGCCTATACACTCATAAAAATTGTGCTCTCATAATAGTCTGCTACATTATATAGTGCTGTAATTTACATTACATTTACTTGCCTTGGTTGTGTACCTGTACTAAGCCCTGTCTTGATTACGCTGTCAATGTTTATTGTTCTAGCCTTTCTCGTGTTCTAGCCATGTTCCATGTTATACGTTTCTATTTAGTCT
Source organism: Electrophorus electricus (assembly GCF_041902795.1). NCBI lineage: Eukaryota > Metazoa > Chordata > Actinopteri > Gymnotiformes > Gymnotidae > Electrophorus > Electrophorus electricus. Next base: position 28,026,655 of record NC_137504.1, on the reverse strand, counting down.
GTTCATTTATTTTCCTGGTTTTCGTGTTTTATTTTCAGTTTTATCGTGTATCCTGGATCTCCTCGTGTTGGTTCATTGACCTTGGACCGTACTATCGACCCTGATTTGCCCATAATAAATCTCTCACTTCTCAGCGTTTGCATCCGCCTCATGGATAATTATCATAAGGGGCTCTTTCCTTTTTTTCCAGCCAGCCTGTTAATATTAAAAGTGACAATCATGTCGACAAAATGTGTTAGACATATACTGCATGGATTGATCGTTTGTAGGACATTTGCTGGTATACTGCACCCTCCTCTTTAGAATTGATGTGAGCTTTAGAGCTGTGACTACAGCAGGCTAAAGGCTGTAATGTTGTACTTGCTGTGACTACAGTAGTCTAAAGGTTGTAATCTTATATTTTCTGTGTCTTAAATGTCTGCTTCAATGATGCAAGTAAACCACATTTTCTGTATCCCTTTTTCCTGGTTCCTCATTTAGCACTCATTTAGCACTTCATTATGTTCAACCCTAAAGACAACTTTTTAATTCTTCTGTTCCTCGGTTACACATTCTGTTCAGTCAGAGGGAGAAAGAGATCATGTACAGCCATCCCTCAAAGAAGGGAAGTGGATCAGGCTTATTCACAATCCTAGTGAACAGTAAATTTGAAACACCTGCTATAACTGATTCAGTCTTCAATGTTAAGCAGCACTACCAATCAGGTCTACACTCATAATGCTTGGTTTACCTTTGGTATCAGTGTGCCAGTGATAGTGGGACCAGCTAAACAAATAAAAATCTTTTTTTTTAAAAAGTCTTGGCATAGTTTGGAATTCCAGACTGCCGTGTGAGTCACTTCAATGAACTGGTGACCAAAGCTGGGAGCTGAAGTTACAGCAGGTCATGAAGATTTGCTGTCAGTAGTTACATATTCTTCTTTAGAGTCTTTTTGATAAAACTTTAGTGATGTACTACAGGGAACACATTTAACTTGATCAAGGGTTTCCCAATTTTTCTTTTTTTCTCAAGGTGCTTAGTGCTCCTCAAAATAAAATGTAAAGGGAACAATGTCTGTATACGAAAATAAATGTCTGTATAACAGAGTAAATGCTTCCAAGTGCTGAGGTAGCATTGGGCAAACATATTAACTGTGCAATAGGAACATTTACTGGTGGCCTTATTTGCTTTGTATGTAAGAGACAGAGAATGACAAAGTGAAACCAGCTTAGCCGTAATGCTTCTTTTCTTTGACACCCCACCCGAATATGTCTTCTTTGGCTTATGTTTTTGTCTCTGTCTTTATGATGTGCCATGAATTCAAAGCACAAGCACACTTTCTGTCTCTCTCTCTCTCTGATCTCTCTTTTTGTGTCTCTACCACAACAGCTTTCAAAAATAACATCACATTTATAGCACTAGAACTTTAAATAGAGACAAGCTGTGTCCAGGTGAAACCAATTGTCACTTAGCAGTATATGATGAAGCTGGGCAACATTATAAAACATTAAAATTGTAGTGCTAGTTAGTCATTTAATATGTGTTGTAAACTAGATCATTTGTATTATAAAACATTCTAGATCATTGTACTAGTTAAAGGTTTATTATGTGTTGTAAACTAGATAATCTGCATTATTGTCATGGTATGGCCCCTCTTCCCAGATGTCTCCCTGTGTGTGTGTGTGTGTGTGTGTGTGTGTGTGTGTGTGTGTGTGTGTGTTCCTCCATATGGCTGTGCCCTCCTTGTTTCACACCTGCTCCTCGTTTGGTATCGTTTATTGTGCATGTATATAAGTCTCTTATTTAAGTGTGAATGTTGTTGGTGTTTAGCCTTACGTGCGCCTGAGTGCTACGTTTTCTGTTTTTTGTAAATCGTTCTGTATCTTTCTATTTCCCAGGACTCGTCCCAGCATTCTGCCTGGCATCCTCTCATCACAAATATAAAACATTCCATAGCCTAGTGCTTGTTAAACATTTAATATATGTGTTTTAAACTAGATAATCTGTATTGTAGGAAAAACTACAATTATGAGAATCCAATCTGTATTTATAACAGCACTTTAGGGCTATAATTAAAAATGAATGATTTTGAGAATAAAGTCGTATGGTCTGCCATTTTGAGAAAATACAGTATGGCATTTCGAGAATAAAGTCTAATATTTTGAGATACAAAGTTGTATGGTATGACATTTCCAGAATATTTCAATAATAAAGTTACAAAAAACACAAAGTCACAATATTTTGATATTTGTATGGGAGGCTGAACCATGGATGAAAGGGATCATCTTAGCTCCTACTCATGAATTGTCACACAGCCTGTTTTTAATGTTTTCAATGACCTGTATTTTTGCCTTGAAATTTAGTATTAAATATTTTGTGTATGTTTATATATATATATATATATATATATATATATATATATATATATATATATATAAATATATATATATATATATATATATATATATATATATATATATATATAATATATATATATATATATATATATATATATATATATATAATATTTGTGTCCAACCCTTCCCATGACTATAAATAGACACCATATTTGTGAAGTTATTGAAATTTTTATTTTGTCAGGTGTTGAAAGCATATAATTATAAATACGTTCTTCACTATATCTTACTTTAATTTAAGACATAGCCTCTTAGAAAGTGACCTCAGCTCTGAGGACCCACTGGCCTGCAGTTTCAAGCCTTCCTCTTTCAGCTCATTAGTTAATTATCAATCTGTCTATGAGCTGTAGTGTGTGTTAGGACAAGAAATGATTAACACTACAGGGCAGTGCGTTCCAACACACTGGAGTTCGTCCTCCCCTGCCCCATAAATCTGCAGCATGCAGAATATTAGAACTGGGTGTCCTCTGGACATCCCTTAACCTTGCCTTGATTTTATTTGATGGAAGCTCCATGTTCTCACAAGTTCCTAGTAGTAATGCCACTTTAATCTGTCATAATTGTACACATTACTATCAAAATATTATGACTATATTCTCAAATGATTATGACTTTAACTCAAAATGCCATACCATACAACTTTGTATCTCAAATGTACTATTTACATTTTTTTTTCACAGTGGCCCTCAATGCTGACATTGTATTTGCAAAAATTTAAAAAATTAAAATTCCATTAAATGATACTTAAAATTAAGTTGAATTAGACCTAATTGGTCTTGATGTTGTTGGTCTTAGAACAGCAGACCTATATGTTGCAGCAGCACGTGGACAGCCGTGAATTTGTGTCCACAGGTGCAGAGTCTGACGAGGTTGACGAGGTTGATTAGTGGAGGAAAAAGGGCGGAGCCTTCCCTTTAAAGAGCTGCTCCTGGGTTCCTGAAGAAGGCTTTATTCTCCCTTTTAGTGAGAAATCTCCTAGGAGACCTCTCTCTCTCTCTCTCTCTCTCTCTCTCTCTCTCTCTCTCTCTCTCTCTCTCTCTGTTTCTTTAATACGAGTATCAGATCAAGCCTGTGACAGCATTATACATGCTGTCTCTCACTCGCTATGTTGCTCTTTCATTCTTTTTTTCTTTTTCTTAAACACGCATGAGTTAATTCTGAGCTTGTGAACTTGTTACGAGTGTTACCTTTGAGGAGTAGTTGTAGGATAGGTAAGTCTAGGCCTGCCTGTATGTGTCAGTTACCACCCTGTGTATTTTTGATGGTAGTTAACAAAATGCTACATAGGTTAGGATTGGGGCTAATGTGTGAATCATTGAACTGTATTTGTTTTGCATTATTTCGGACTGGACTGCCTTTCTTCCTTCACACAGCTAGGGCATGAGAGGTCCTGAGTGTTTCCTGTACGTGCATGTTTTCTCCCGTGTGCTCCTGTTACATATCAGACAGGGTGGTGACAGCATTAATTAAGGCAGTATTGAACCTTTATTAATGTGCAACCTCGATAAAAGAAGAGTAGAAATGGGCCTCTGTGGACACCTTGCTCCCCTATACCACAATAAAAGACAAGTACTCTTTGTTGATTCAATAGTAGGCTTAGAATTAACAGCCTTCATAGCTCAAGGGAGTCAGGGACAGCAGGATGCAAGTGATGAATATGTTTACTGGGGCTTTTCCAGGAAAAAGAGTCATAATAGGCAGCAGGGTTCAGAACACAGGGACACTGGGTCATCATGAGTGAATCCATAATCATAGAACAGAACACAGGGACACTGGGTCATCATGAGTGAATCCATAATCATAGAACAGAACACAGGGACACTGGGTCATCATGAGTGAATCTGTAATCATAGAACAGAACACAGGGACACGGGGTCATCATGAGTGAATCCGTAATCATAGAACAGAACACAGGGACACTGGGTCATCATGAGTGAATCCATAATTATGGACCAGAACATAGGCAAAAGCCAACCCAACATGGGGCAAAACAACACTAACACAAAGAAAACAGGGTTACACATACAGTTAGTGACAGAACTCACTATGGGCCTGTTTCATATATAAATGACACAAAGACCAACAGGTAGTTTTATCATTTAAAGAACAAAGAAAGATGTTGGTTTATTTTGTATACAATTTTGAGTGAATTGCATTAAATTAGCTATGCAAACTTAAGTCCACCTCACATAAAACAGGCACAGGAAAAAAATGTCTGAGAACAATCATCACCGGCATAACTAAGAGAACACGGGGTTTTAATAACAAAACCAGTGTTACAGAAGATACAAATGACAGGAAGGGAAAACCACATGAGGGGAGTAACTAACATGACACAAACCAGGAAGCAAAGAAACACAAACACACGAGACAGGGTTGCCAAGATGACAAGAGGCTAGGACAATGATAATATTGCTATAGAAATATTGTGTAAATTGTCAGTATTGGGTTTTAAATTATTGATATATATTTAACAAAGTGCTTATAATGGTATATGTCTTTCAAAATACATAGCATACTACACATTATGTTATATAATGTATTCAGGATCCACTGGAGATACCGCCAGAAAAAAAGCATTTATTTTTAAAATAAACATTAAAATGAAAAAAAAAATCCATATTCATGATGACATACATTATAACTTATTAATGGCACAATGCTGTTCAACCCAAAACCCTATTCAGCAGAACACTTAGATTCCTATTAGAAAAGTGAGAATGATTCATGAATGCTTGGAATCACAAGTAGGCTAATGGACATATTCTTCAGGTGATGGTGTGAGGAATGCTCAGAATTATATAGCTGGTACATGGAAACAGTACCAAGTGGTACATGGAAACTACAAATGGTACATAGGTACCACAGCATGCATGGTTTTGTTTGCTCAGGATTCAGACATATGTACCATTTGTATACACACATGCTAAACACCCACATAGCTACAAGAACTAGTCTAATCCTCATTTTATGGGTCCTCAGACTGCAGCATGTGATAATAAGGATTACTTGTGAGATTAAGGATTGTTGGTCAAAATATGCAGAAATCTCCAGAGAAAAGGGGAATGATAGTAAATCTTACCAATCAGAATACCTTTAAATGCAGGCAGCTCCTACAGCAGGTCAAATGCACAGGCTGTGTATGCTGTAAGAACATACTTTACACCAAATCCCATGATTGCCTAAGATCTGTGGTATAGCCAGAAAGACGATGGTAGATGTCCAAAAATATGAAAGGGAAATGTGGAGCACTATTATAAAGTACACTAATCACCTAAATGTTGCTACACTACACCATTATTCATATGCGTGTTATGTACCTGCACCAGATTATAGTGAGATCTTTGCCAATCAAAACATACACAGATGCAAAACAATTAGAGATGAAAAATAACTAACCAGATATCAGCACGGCTCCTGTTAGTGGATTGGATACCGCTTAAGAAGAATGTACAACGGTACTGCCACATGCAAAGATAAACAGTGTGTTTGAGTGTGTGGGTGTGTGTGTGTGTTTCAGATTTAGTAAGAAAAAAGTGCATGAGGGAGTGGAAGAGAACAGAATCTGCACACAAGAGAAACAGCGATCTCGTAAAAAGGTCCTTATGCCATTTATGTCTGCTCAGTGTCTTCAGCCCCAGTGCAGGCATACAGGCAATAACCTACACTTACAGAATTCCATGTAATGTGCCATCTTCCAATCTATGTGCTGTTCTCCATATATTGACTGTATCTACCTGCACATTCAGTGGATTCAGAAAACATTCAGACCCATTTATATGTTACACATTTTGTTGTGTTTTGCATTCTGAATGGTTACAGGTGACATATTTACCAGTTTACCATATTTATCAGTCTATGCTTAATTGCCCATACTGATAAAGGAAACCATGTTTTCAAGAGTTGGAAATTAATTAATCATCAAAAACTATTCACAAAAGTATTCAGACCCTTTCCTGTGGTACTCTAAATTGTAGTCAGGTGCATCTTGTTTGCTTTAATTATCCTTGAGATGTGTCTAGAGCTCAGCTGGAGTCCACTTGTGGCGATTTAAATTGATTTGACATAGTTTGAAAAGGCCCACACCTGGATCTATAAAGACCCACAATTTACACTGCATTGTCAGGGCAAAAACTAGGCCATGAAGTCCAAGGTACACTCTGTCATCATCCATGATCACATTTTGTCATGGCATCAATCAGGGCAAGGACATAAAACAACAACTAAAGGCTTTGAGTGTCCCAGGACTACAATGGCCTTCATTTTGAAATGAAGGAAACTTGGCACAACCTTGAACCTTCTGTCTAGCCAAGTTCAGAATCCAGGCAAAAAAGGACCGTGATCAGCGAGTAAATAACCCAGCAGTCACTGTAAAAGAACTCCAAACATCCTGTGCAGAGATGGGAGAACCTACTGGATGGACAACCATCTCTTCAGCATTCCACAAGTCAAGCCACTGCTGAGTAAAAAGCACATGAGAGTTCTTTTGGAGTTTGTTGAATGACATCCCAAGGACTCTGGCAACATGTGAAAAAAGATTATCTGGTCTGGTGAGATAAAAATGGATCTCTTTGGGCAGAACAGCATGTCTGGCAAAACAATGGGACTACACATTACCTGGCTAATACCATCCCTATGGTGAAACATGGCAGCATCATGCTATTGGCGTGCTTCTTAAGCGCAGAGACAGGGAGACTGCTAACAATTGAGGGACTGATGAACATAGGCAATTACAGGAACATCTTTGCAGGAAACTCAAACTGGGGTGACAGTTCTCATTCAAAACAGTGACGCAAAGCATATAGTATATCGAAAAATGTATTGGGATAAAACACATTAAACATACAGGAGTTTTTATGACATCCCATTCTAAATCCATAGGCATTAATATGGAGTTGGTCCCCCTTTTGCAGTTATAACAGCTTCCACTCTTCTATCAATGCTTTATACAAAACTTCAAAATGTGTCTGTGGGAATTTTTCCTGATTCATCCATAAGAGCATTTGTGAGGTCAGTTGCTTATGTTGGATGAGAGGGCCTAGCTCAGAATCGCTGTTCTAGTTTATCCCAAAGCTGTTGGATGGGGCTGAGGTCAGGGTTGTGTGCAGGCCAGTCAGGTTCTTCCATACCAAACACACCCAACCATGCCTTGCTTTGTGCACTGGGGCAGAGTCATGCTAGAACAGAAAAGGGCCTTCCCCTAAACTGTTCCCACAAAGTTGGAAGCATATAATTGTCCAAAACACTTTGGTATGGTGAAGCATTAAGATTTTCTTTCACTGGAACTACATGGCCTAGGTAAACCCCTGAAAAACAAACCCATAACATTATTCCTCCTCCATTAAACTATACAGTTGGCAGAATGCAGTCAGGCAGATAATGCTCTCCTGACAATCGCCAAACCCATACTGGTCAATCAGACAGCCAGAGCAGCATGATTCATCACTCCACAGAACATGTTTCTGCTGCTCTTGTAGTGGCAGGCTTTACATCACTTTACACCACTCCATCCAACACTTGACATTGTGTTTGGTGATGTAAGGCTTGCATGGAGCTGCTCGGCCATGGAAGCCAATGCCATGAAGGTCTCTGCACTCTGAGTTTTTGTGCTATTGTTAATGCCAGAGGGGGTTTGGAACTCTACAGTTATTGACTCAGCAGAGCGTTGGCGAGCTCAGGACTCAGCAATCCTGCTCTGTAACCTTACATGGTCTACTACTTTGCAGCTGATATGCTGTGGTTCCTAAACACTTCCACTTTTCAATAATACCCCTCACAGTTGACTGTGGAACATCTAGGAGGGAAGAAATTTCATGAACTGACTTTTTGCAATGGTGGCATCTTATTACAGTACCACATTCAAATTCATCAGCTCTTAAGAATCACCCATTCTTTCACAAATGTTTTGAAAGGCAGACTGCATTACTAGGTGCTTCATGTAAATGGACTAAATGAAACACCTGAATTCAATTATTAAGAAGTGTGTCCCAATACTTTTGTCCATATAGTGTACATCTAAAATAACACTGGCTTTAGGGCAAGTCTCTGAATGTCCTTGAGGTGCCCAGCCAAAGTCCAGACTTAAACCTCATCAAACATCTGTGGAGAGACCTGATGGCAATTCATAGATGTTCAGTCTGACTGTCTGACTGAGCTTAAGTGGATCTTCCGTGAAGAATGGGATAAACTGCCCAAATCCAAGTCTGTAAAACTTGTAGAGATGTGTCCAAGAAGACTTGCAGCTGTAATTGCTGCCAAAGGGGCTTCAAAGTATTGAATAAACAGAGTTAAGTCTCTTGCGAATAAGAGATTTTGGTGTTTGAAAACTCTAAAAATATTTTCATTTCATCATGTCTGATTAAGTGTAGGTTTATTTTTTTTTAAAATGTATGTATTCAAAATTAAATCCACAACACAATTAAGTCTGCAAGTAAATGGTCCAAAATTTTCTGTAGATCTACTGTAAAAATCTACTGTAGATAACTACAGATTGCTAGCATTCACTGATATTTCGCAATGCTTAAAATGTGCTTACCAGAGATGTGTTCAATTGATCATTTAGGGAAGCAAAACTGTCAGAGACTATTTACATAAAACCTTCTGTATACTTATGTATACTTTGTTGTTGTTTGTTTGTTTGTTTTTAATTCTTCAGAGTCACCATAAAAACGAGGATGTATGGTGTCCTACAGTTATCTAATCAGTAAACCTTGATTTAGACATTTACTAGTTGACTATATCTAAACTACCTCATACACACACACACACACACACACACACACACACACACACACACACACACACACACACACACACACACACACACACACCACAGTGGGTGACTAGATTGGGAAATAAATGGTGTGGCTTTTTGACTCTGGACCTTAAAAATGGGGAGGGCATGGTCCATTTGCCCAGCCTGATACCCTGCCTCATTTCCCATGCTAATGAATTCAAGCTACACAGTGTGCTCGCCTTTATGCTCTCCTTTCTAATAGTTAACTTCCTGCCAAGGGGCTTAATATTGCAGGGAGCACTCGTGAAGTCAAACAGACTCTGTTCAGGGTGGAAAAACTGGAAACAACGTGCATACAAAAGTAGAACAAGTAGAACATAAATCAAGAATTTCACAGCAGAAAAGAAAATGCCCCATATGGTTATTGTTTATAGTTAGCCAATAATATATGTGTTAGCCTAGAAATTAATTGGCTTTTACTGATTATCTAAACAAACAATAAATACAGGCCATGTATGGGCACATTCACTTCGTTAGTGAAATGCATAGATAAACAGAGAGCTGGTGGAAAACAAGGTTTAAAACAGAGATGTCATGCATGTGTAAGCATTCAGCTTGCAGAGTTTAAAGGTCTTCAGATGATTTCTTCTGTCATATGACACAGCAGAAGCTGCTTAATTAATGGCAGATTCAAACATTGAACACAAGACTTTCGATAGCAATCATTCGATAGCTCCAGTTACATGTATATTAGGATTTAAAAGTACAAATTAGATCTTCTTTTTAAAAAATGGAATAATGAAACCTGTAAGAGAGAAGCCTTCATCTTTACAAGGATATCTGTGTAATTTGCTCTTAATTCTTTGCACCAAATGTGAACGAGTCGCTGAATGGGGAGATACTTGATCCCTCCTCTTCACACTCAGAAAGACAGAATGAGAAGAGACAGGGATTAGACATTCCATTACAAGTGAGGGAACAAAAGAATAGATGAATGCACTATCATCCTCTTTCCTGAGTCACTCAATGTAGAGGAGAAGCACAGTGACTAGGCTGGTCTATTGCCCATGACAAGCCATTCACCAGATAAGCCCTGGGGGCCTCTTGCAGGCTCAGCACAGGGGAAGAGCACTAGGTGTCTCAGTGCCATTGTGAACTGTTACAGATGACCTCACACCTGACAATACAAGTGCTGAGGCGTAATGAACACCTAATTACAATCTCATCAGCTACTGAGCTACCATCTTAGTCAGTCACCTGTTGCAAGAATGTGGGTTGTCAGGTCTTAATGGTCCAGGCTTTTAGAGAGAAAGGAATTCCAAGTGACAGGTTCCATAATAAGTTGCAAATAAGGTTTGTTTTTATTTATTTATTTATTTATTTGTGGCAAACCATCAATAATCATTTTGGCACATATGATAAATGCACTGAAAGTATACCTCAGAGCTTTACTTTTGATGGCCTTTTAAATGATTGAAATAACATGTCAAACATGCCAAACATTAAATATTTTTACTTTTTCATCTTTAAGTATTTGCAGAGCTCTTAACTATAGGCTTTCAGAACAAGATGTGTGCAACTCACTACTTGAATAAAACCATTAGTGGAAGTGCAAAATCAACAATGAAAGACAAAGACAAACACAGACAGATGTTCTCCAGCAACTATTCTCTTTCAAATTCAACTATTCTCGTTCAGTTTCATGCTCCGTGTAATGCCTCAGGTTTTAGTAGCACACAGTGTAGGAACTAGTTGAAGGTTGACAGCCAGAGAGCAGTTTGTCTAAACACCCCCCAAGCCCTATTATCAACCAAAATATGTGCCCTGATTGGCTTATGCAATTCTCTTTTTCTATGTAGTGAATGGCTTGATGAAGAACAAAGCAGGATTAGGAACCATAAAGCATGCCGAAAAAAAAGCCTTGGTAGGCTGGATTTGAAAGGGATGTCAGTCAGTCAGTACTGAGGTACAGTGTACAGCCACTGTATTATCCTCTTTTAAAGTGAATTCCCATGCTGATTGGTCTACTGAGCTTGCTGCAATAGTATAATAGTGTAGCTTATTAATCAGGCGAACAAGCGACAACATTATTAAGGTAATTACTGTGCTTTGATGTCAGGAAGTACCTCACAGCTTTAAACCTAGATGGTGAAACAGAAGTTGTCCCTTTAGACTGATCGTGGGTCATCTTTTCGAGCCCAGATTAAAGCATTTAAGACAAACCACAAAGCAGCATAAAAGGGCAGCACCTGTCAAGATTCATTTAACATTCATGTATTTGTACATGCAGTGGTGCTGGAAGCATAATGAGGTTCACATGACCTTAGACTTGCATGGCTTTATTCATTGTGATGGTCTGATACGTGAGTGTGTGAACTTTGATGAGTAAACTTTTTGTGAAAGAAAAAATATTGTCAGCAAAGTGTCTGCTGACTAGATAACATCAAGCTTTACAATCAAGAAAATGCAAAAGCTGCAATTATGTGTCCCTTAGCATGTATTTTGACAAGAGAAAAATGTTACAATCGGAATGGGTTCACATCTTCCATTTTAAAGTAAAAACAGGTTATTTTGGAAGGCCCGGTGGTTCAAACAGCTAATTAATCAAATATTTTCACACCTTTTTTTTTTTTTACAATTTTAAAGAGCTATTAAGAGACAAAGGCAAGGTAGTTTGAGTTCATTAATAAAATCCTGCTATCAGAAGCCCCAGTGTGGGTTATTCCTTTGGTCTCTTTGTCCCACACCTATTACTTGATTTTCAGTCTATGGAAGGGAAAGTGAAAAATGGGCAGAACAGGGAAATGAATGCAAGATGTGAAAAGTGCATATTGTAAGGCTACGAGGCTTTCATGTGTACCAGTGCAGTACGTAGAAGAGAGTAAGAGCAATTCAATGCTTATGATCCTTCTCTTCGTTCTCTCTTTCACACACACAAATCACACAAAACATTTTCCTGCATCTTTTAAACCATTTTCTTAAGTCCTGCCTGATATTCTTCTGCCTTATGCAAGCTATGCATAGCATATCTCTCCATGATAGAATAAGTGCTTGTTATCTCTCGGTGCCAGCACATTCCTACCCTGCACACACTCACACACGTGCATTCCAGAGAGGTTGCCAGTGTGTGAAAAATTCTTTACTTTGAAACTGATATATAGCTGTGATAAAAGTGCATATATATACTGTATATATACACACACTTACTGGCCACTTTTTTATAGGTACACCTGTTCAAGTGCTCACTAATGCAAATATCTATCATCACAGTAACTGCCAATTACATGAAAGTAACTCAATGCATTTAGGCATATAGACATGATCAAGACGATCTGCTGAAGCTCAAACTCAGCCACAGAATGGTGGAAGAAAGGTGATTTAAATTACTTTTGGAAGTGACATCTTAAACTCTAACAAAATTTGTGCTAATAACCTCATTAGAGTAAAGATGAACCAATTAGATACTAGCAGCTCTAGCATCACTTGCATCAAATTAGGTTTACTGAATATTCAGTCGTTGAGATCTAAAGCACTCATCATGAACAATAAATATTTTTACTGACAATAGCCTTTAAGCATTGTGCTTAACCAAAAGGTGAACTGTAGCGTTGAGCAGTAAGGAGGCGGACGCATGTGTAGAGAAGAGAGAGATTTATTCAGGGCAAATCCAAAATCAGAGTCGTTGTCGTAGTCCAGGGTCATAGAGCCAACATGGAGAGAATGGGGATACATGAGTAAACAAAACAAAAACCACACGAAAGCAAACAGGGGAATCAGGCTATAACAAAGGCTAGGAAACATGAAGGCTAAGATAAACACAAATGGACGGGGTACAAAGAAACAACCATAATGAAACACATTCAAATAATAATTCAAACAAACAATGAACAGCCACGAGCAAGGCACACAACAGGGTTTAAATACATGAACTTTAAACGAGGGACAGGTGTACGCAATCAAACAATGTGAGGACAAATCGAAACTATGGAACGGAACTAAACACATGACAGGGAAAACACGGAACATGGAAGGGACTGATCGTGACATTAACCAAACCAAAAAACTTTATGTCCCTTAATGAATCCCTCCTCCTGGATATAGTTACTATTATGATCGACATATGCATAGCTATGGTGGAGGTGTGGTCACAATATATGATCTACCTTAAACATTACTCAAAAATAAAGGCCATGAAGCATGCTCCTTTGAAATATTTAATCTAAGTGTAGTAGACGCACTTGCCTTCAAAAAAGTAAATACTTTTTTTTAGATTAGATTAGATTAATATTAAGAAAAAGATTAACATTAATATTTTTATTACAGTATATCCCTCTCGGTTCCTATTTAGATTTATTTCGTGAATTTGCAGATTTTCTTTGCAGAGTAGTACTTGCTACAAATAGGGCTTTTATTGTGGAGACTTCAATATCCATTTTGAGAAAACACATGACCCACTCAAAATGGCGTTCAGCTCATTATTAATTGCTATGTGATTCACTCAGAATGTCATAGGGTCTATACACCAATGTAATCATTGTAAATCTTAGTTTTGAAGTAGACATCCTAGTCACTGTGTCGCAGAATGACTCCATCTCAGACCACCATTTAACATTACCAGATCAGCATATCTATTGCCCCCAATAAAGAATAACAAAAACAATTCTAGGTTCCTCTTCTCAAATATATCTAAATTAACACTTAATAGTCTAAAGACAGATTTACATCTATCGAAAGCAATTTACAATTATGACTTATGACAGGAAACCTTCTGATTACAAGTCAAGTACTTTAACCACTGAGCTACTACTGCCAAGACTTCTAATAAGATACATAGTAATCCCTAACATAGTTACAATTTTATTAAAATTTTCAATTGTCAACATAAAAATGATCTACACATTTACCCCTCAGGCACAATTATGCATGCAGACAAATATCCCACTATTCCTGAAGTGCAGTTAAAGTCATTTAACCCAATCCAACTAAATGAGCTAATTACCCCGATCAGCTCATCTAAACTGACATGTATACTTGACTCCGTACAAACACAGCTTCACATACAGATTATTCTCAATATCACTCATTCTCAACCAACCTTCTCAAACAAATGATCAAGAAACCAAACCTCAATCACACAGACCCTGACAATTACAGACCTGCATCAAACATCGCCTTTATTACAAAAATCCTTCAAAAAGTGGTTGCAATACAACTATCCTCTTACTTGCAAAATCTTACTTGCATATTTGCATCCTTTCAGTCAGGATACAGAACTGAAACAGCATTAACTAGAGTTATCAGTGACCTACTGTTGTCATTAGACAGACATTAGATGACTATCCTTGTGCTTCTTGATCTCAGTGCTGCATTTGATGCCATAGATCACATGATCCTGATCGACAGGCTTGAAAATCTACTGAGAATTAAAAGATATGCCCTCTTCTTTTTTTGACCAACCGTTCTCAATTTTTCTAAATGATAAATACTCCAAACTTACTATGGGTATGTACGGTGTCCCACAAGAGTCAATGCTTGCCCTCTGCTTTTTTCCTTCTACATTCTAGCTCTTGCTATAATTCGTAAACATAGCATTAGTTTTCGTTCCTATGGTGTTATCACCCAACTTTATGTATCAGCCAAACCCAACGTCCTTTCCAATCTTAACAGAATGGAAGAATGTGTAAAAGAAGTTAAATGCTGGATGGCAAAAACTTTCTTGTACTTAATCCACACAAAACTGAGATATTGTTACTTGGACCAAACACAGAGAAAAATAAGATCTAAAGTCATATTCTTAATCTGGAAGGCTATTTAGTTTATCCATCCACAAATGTAAAAAAATTAGGTATCATCCTTGATTATGATCTCTCATTTGATGGACACATATGCAATGTGGTCTGAACTGCTTTCTTCCACCTACATAATATTGCCAGACTGTGAAGGATATTATCCCATAAAGATGCTGAGATGCTCATCCATGCCTTCATTACCTCTAAAAAGGACTACTGCAATGCTCTTCTATCTGGCTGTTCCAGTCAATTACTAAATAAGATCCAATTGGTCCAGAATGCAGCAGCCAGAGTTTTCACTTGAAACAGGAAATTTGAGCACATTACTCCCATTCTCTCTGCCCTACATTGGCTTCCAGTTAAAATCCATACTGACTATAAAATGCTCCTTTTGACGTATAAAGCTCTGAAATGGCTGGACCCTCAGTATCTCAGAGAACATATTGAACTTTATAATCCCGCATGCACCCCTCGCTCACAGGGTGCTGGTTTGCTGACTAAAAAAAAACACAGCAGGTAGTTGAATGTTCTTGTATAACCCAACTATGGAATGTACCTCCTACCTCAGTATGGCATTCAAAAACACTCAAAATATTTAAAACTAGACTGAAAACGTCCCAGTTTGCACAAACCTTTGGCTAGCATATTGTGCTCATGCAATGCTATCGTCAAAGTTCTTCTGACATGCACATATCCTTTTAGCATTATGTTGCCACATTCTTCACTAGTTGGCTATAGTGAAACTGACTCAATTTACTGTCCTCACTCTACAATGTTTATCCTCTTCTCTCCATTTTCTCATCTTATCCTACGCCTCTATCCTTTCTCAAACCTGTTCCTGCCCCAGCAGCACTTTAGTCTGTATTGGATCCTGATACACATTCGATCCTTAAACTAAACTAAACTAAACTCTAGCCAGCATTCAATATCTACTATTCCTACATATGCATTGGTTTACATATCTAATAATATATTCCTTGGAGAAAATAAAAGAGAAAATCTCTGTGAGCTTTCCCAGATCCTTTAGCTGGAATCCAACCGAGGCTGAGCCTCCCTGCTCACCTGTCCCTGGACCAGTCTCTATCACCACGAAGTTATTTGCTACTGCATTCCTGGTAAAGGAAATGTTTGACCTTTCTCAAGTTGGCATTCCACCAGACGTA
The DNA here is from genome assembly GCF_041902795.1 of Electrophorus electricus. Lineage (NCBI taxonomy): Eukaryota > Metazoa > Chordata > Actinopteri > Gymnotiformes > Gymnotidae > Electrophorus > Electrophorus electricus. Next base: position 28,010,571 of record NC_137504.1, on the reverse strand, counting down.
GCCCTGGACACTGACACACTATTGCCATGTCACACTTCAGAATTAGAAACTATAATGTCAGTATAATCTCCCTCTTGCTGTGATCATTATTCCTAGTTCACATTTGTTGTTACTTTCTGTTCATAATGTTGTTTGCTGTCAACCAGAGAAAGAAGGGTTCCCCTTTTTAAATCTTGGCTCTTCTTGAGGTTTCTTCCCTTTAGCCTCAGGGAGTTTTTCCTCACCACTGTCTCCTTTGGCTTGGTCTAATGGGGCTTGGACCCAAACAAATATAAAACTGCTTCTTGACATCAGCTCTTTTAAAAAGCACTATATATATATATATATATATATATATATATATATATATATATATATATATATATATATATATATATATATATATATATATATATATATATATATATATATATATACGCTTTGCTTGCTTGCTTGCTTTGAACATGTCATGGTTGATGATGATAGATGGGCTAGTCTGAGCATTTCAGAAACAGCTGGTTTACTGGGATTTTCATGCACAACCATCTCTAGGCTTTACGGAGAATGGTCCCAAAAAGGGAAAATATCCAGGGAGTGGCAGCTATCTTGGCAAAAATGCCTTGTTGATGCCAGAGGTCAGAGGTCAGAAGAGAATGGCCAGACTGGTTTTAGCTGATAGAAAGGCAACAGTAACTCAAATAACAACTTGCTAAAAGCAGGGTATACAGAAGGACATCTCTGAATGCACAACACATCAGACCTTGAAGCAGCAGAAGACCACACCAGGTGCCACTCCTATCAGCTACGAACAGGCAACTGAGACTACAGTTTGCACTGGCTCATCAAAATTGGATAATAGAAGATTGGAAAAAAACATTGACTGGTCTAATGAGTCTCAGTTTTTGCTGTGTTATTCGGATGGTAGGGTCGGAAATTGGAGTAAACAACCTGAAAATATGCATCCATCCTGCCTGGTATCAATGGTTCAGGCTACTGGTGGTGGTGTTATGGTTTGTAGAATATTTTCTTGGCACACTTTTGGCCCCTTAATTCCAAATGAGCAATGCCACAGTCTACCTAAATATTGTTGCTGACCATATCCATCCATTTATCACCACAGCATACCCATCTTCTTATGGCTACTTCCAGCAGGACACTGTGCCATGTCACAAAGCTCAAATCATCTCAAACTGGTTTCTTGAACATGACAATGAGTTCACTGTATTCAAATATCTCAATCCAATAGCAAGGTGTACCTAATAAATACTGCTATATATATAGCAGTAAGAAGTAATGGCAGAGCACTCTATCAGATACAGCATCAGTGCTGCCGTGAATCATTAGATGTGAAAAAGTCACCAGTAGATGAACATGCAGATTCTGGTCATTTTTTTCCCTATAATAACCAGTAAGAATTCTCAATATGCTTTACGTATTGAATTGGAGCCATTTGTTCAAGATATTTGTACAACAATTGTCTTCCTTTTTGTTGGAAATTTATGTTTCTCTCTCTCTCTCTCTCTCTCTCTCTCTCTTTCTCTCTCTCTCTCTCTCTCTCTCACACACACACACACACACACACACACACACATACACACAAATACAGGGAGAGTGGGTGACAATGAGAAAGAGAAATGTGTGTATTACTGCAATCAGCTCTTGATGAGACTCTTCATCTGCCTGCAGTGATGGTTGCAGTGAGAGGTGAGGGTAGACTTGTTGATCAGCTTCTGAAATTGTTTTTTTCACCTCACTTCATCTTCCTATCCCAACAACTCCCTTGTTAGAGAGGCTAATTTCTGCTGAGTCCGTGTGTCAACACACACACACACACACACACACACACTGCAGGCAATCAGGGCGGTATGAGTAAATTACTGACAGAGCTCTTAATGTATGCCAGTATGGCCATGACAGCTCAGCAGACTGTACATTGATATCAGGGCAGCACTTACACACACACACACACACACACACACACACACACACACACACACACACACACACACACACACACACACACAGAAAGCAGATAATGAGAGAGAGCACATAGGGACAGCTGGCTGATCACTGTAGACAGCTGTGAGTAGGTGCTTCAGTGAGAACAGACATTTATCCATTCTATCATCTTTATGCTCATCTGCTTCTCACTGCCAGCAGCCTGCATGTGTTCTTCTACTCCTTCTTCCCCTCTCCATTAAGCTGTTATTGACTTTATATAATCTTTACCATTCACTTCAAATGTTAGTGGTACACTTAAAAGCTTAATATCACATCATGCAATCAAACACATTTCTATGAAAAAATGGAAAAAATGAATACAGCTATTGGATGTAAATTTAATTTTATATTAAAACTTTTGTTTGCTTGAGGAATGCCTGCTTAGACCTATAGATATTTTAGAAGCTTATATATTTTATAAGGTTACTTGATAAAAATTTTAATGAAAGAAGCTTTGTTAGCAAATGACTGCTTAATGTTCTTTGAATTCAACTGACAGAGATGGGAATTTCTTTTTCTTTTTTTTGTCTTCCCAATCACCTTTTAACGTATTTAATCTGTATTTAATTCCATTAATTCCATGCATTTAATACCATTAATCTGTCGTTCTCTCTGTGTCTTCTTACTCTCTTACACCACCCGATTCTGTCTACTTTTCTCTCCATTAATTTCCATCTATCTGCCCTTCCACCAGTCTACTGCCAGGACATGCATTTAAGCAGTAAGACGTCAATTCACTGGGGTATACATTAACCAAGCCAGTGATTAGTTCTCACTGTGCTGGAGAATCCTGCTTTATGCCCCACTTGTTCACTGCTCCCCTGTCAGGGATTTCTGGTGTTCCGGCATATTTCTGGTGTACCGGCATAAGAAGTTTCAGCTTCATTAATGTGCTGCCTGCACTCAGCCAGTTCAATACTTTTTGGGTTGTACATGTAAAGTTTAGCAAAATATACCAAAGGGCATGCCTAGGATCTATTTGCACCCAGTTACAGTCTCTTTACCTGAGGGGAAAAGACCCTCTTTGGGGTGTTCCATCTCCCATGGGCCTTATTAGCCATGAACTTGTGGAACTTTTGGCCTGAACACCTACTGAGTATTCCCCAGATCTTTTCATAACAAATTAGCTTTGGAAGTAGCCCAGAAGGCTTTCCATTAATACACCTTCTCCCCCAACTGAGTTTATATTGACTGGTCCCACAAGTTTTCATTTACACATTTTTGGTGAAGGATCTGTTGCAACTTTAGGTAATACCCCCCCCCCCCCATTTGCAAAAAGCATCCCCTTTCACTATAGTTTTGTCTTAACCAGAGAACACTGGAAGAGTATGCAAAAACTAAGGAATTTAGTTATTTTTATGGTTCATAATGGTGAACTAGAGGGGCAACTCTGCATAATGATGAATTTCCCATATGTTTTACATCATTATTGTGTAGTTTATCATTGGTCTGCTGTTATGGCTCTAGCCATTAGCTTGAATTAAAACTATTTTGTGCAGTTTTAAGATCCAATGTTCTCACCCTTATAAAAAAAAACACAAAAAAAAACAACAATCCGATTATATATAATTTGTATTATTTTTCAAACCTTAATTCCTTCAGGGGTAATCAGTATTAAATAATGTATTATGTTGCATTGTGACATTTACTCCCCTGGAGCATTTTACAATTATACAGTGCAATTACATGTTAAATTTTTAGCTTCTCGAAAAATCGCTAAATGAAAGTATTAGGTCACTTTTAGTTTTCTTGCTTTCTAAATGTATGACTGTACCTAAAGAACAGCCACAACATATCACAACATGATACTTACATGATAACATACTCCTCCAATACATTTCCTCTGTTTACTCCCCAGAACACCTCCTGAAATTCTATAATTTACTGTGTAAACAAAATGAACTTCCTTAAAACTCATCAGATTCACCTGCATTACAAAATATATTTTGACATATTGTGCTGTCAAATTTAAAAAGACCAAACCTCATAATTAAATGATAAAATTAATAATTAATTCATTTAAAATGATTTTTTTCAAGAAAATATTCTGTGACCAAAATTATTAACAAAAAATTCAAGCCTTGTATTGTGGAAGCTCCAAGATTACAGAGTCAAAAGATCCTGCACTAACAAGGACACAGTTGGCTTTAATTTGCCCACATAATTCAAGTACCAGTGATCATACTGTGAACATTCTAACATTCTAAAGAATTCTAAAGAAATTAGAAACATAAGATAAGAAATAATATCCTAGTGTTTGAATATCCCAGTGAGCATTGCTGAATCAGCTGTGAAGAAATGGAAGTATCATACAGCCCAGGCACTGCCTAGACAAGGCTGTCCATCAAAACTCAGCATCACAGCAAGAAGGGGCAGTTGAGAGAGGCCCACTGTCACTTTGAAGAAGCTCCTGAGTTCAGTGGCTGAGACTGGAGTAAAGGTGCACCAGATAAAAAAGATATTTATGTACAACGGGCCTGTATAGGAGAGTGGCTATGAAGAAGCCTCTACTGGAGAAAAATATATCAGTGCATCAAAAGCATTAGAGTGGCACAGCTAAAATTATGTAAAATGCACGTGTGGCACAAACATCACACATTCCTCAAATACCATCCCAGCAATAAATTATGTGAGGTTGCTTTCCCTGATCAGGTACTTGGCATCTTTTTAAAATTGAAGGACTGATGGATGGTGTAAGATCTAAGTAGATAATGTATGAAACCCTGCTTCGGTCTGCCAAAAAACTAAAGCTTGGGGGAAACTTCTCCTTTCAGCAGGACAGTGATCCCAAGCACAAGGCCAAAGCAACACAGGAGTAGTTGAAAAGGTGAATGTCCTACAGTGGGCAAGTCAAAGTCCAGAATCCATTCAGGAATATGTGGAAGTATTTGAAAATAGCTGTCTACATACAGCCAACCTGAACAACCAGGAGAAAATCTACCAGAGAGAACAGGAGAAATTCACTTTCAAACCCTGTGTAAAGATGATAGAAACACTCTGATCGTCTTAGAGCTGGCTGTTCTACAATCTGAAGGGACTGAATACTTATGCAAGAAGCGTTTTTTTCAGTTGTTAAAATATCTGCTAACACGTAATACATTTTTTCTCTCAGTATTTACTTTAAGAACCTTTTTATTTAAAAAAAAATGTGAAGCGATGATTAAAATCAGATGCTTGGATGCTTGGTTTTGGTACATTTTATAATTGCATCTTTTCATGGTTTCTAGCCTGGTGTTGCTGTTCCCACGGCATTAGCACCATGTAGTTTTGTTTCTGTTTCTGTTCTGGTTTAGTCTCCACCTTGTCTCATGTTTTGTATATCCTCATATATTTAATATATCCACCCTTCATTGTTTGCATCTTTGTCTCATTTAGCCCAAATCTTTGTATTTATACCCCTTGTCTTCCTGTCTTGTTTTGTCACACATTACCTATACATCTATATTTATTTCTTGGTGTCATACTTAGTTTCATTATGTCTCATAATTTTCTTTGTTTTGTATCTGTGTATCTTTCAACTATGGGCTGTGATATAACTATGATTAAGGAATTGCTTTTAATAAATGTTGCCTTTAATATGCATTTGCATCCTGCTTCATTTTACTCAATACATTCCTCAAATCTCTCTAAATTGTTTATACAAACATTTGGCAAAAGTGTAAAGGCAACAGTGACGTGCTCTTAAAAATACTAATATTTATTAATCGATGATCCAGTGTTTAATTGAACATTTATTGATTTTTCTCACTCTTGAAGATTTCCACATTAAGATTTTGCTGTACAAGCTGTCTTCATCCAATACTAAACCAGGACATTTCCATCTTTGTGTGCAGCCTTCAAACTATTACTGAAATATAGCTGTGCCCTTTACCTTTCTAACTGGACTAATGATATATTCACTTATTCTTGAAAATTAAAGGAGGAGAAGGTAAGTGCATCAGACACACAGTAACAGTAACAGCAAGTGCATCAGACACACAGTAACAGTAACAGCAAGTGCATCAGACACACAGTAACAGTAACAGCAAGTGCATCAGACACACAGTAACAGTAACAGCAAGTGCATCAGACACACAGTAACAGTAACAGCAAGTGCATCAGACACACAGTAACAGTAACAGCAAGTGCATCAGACACACATACACTTTTGAGCAGAGCTGTGATGTTCACTGAATGTTGAGAGTATATGAAAAAGTCAGAGGGGGATTATTGATATATTCAGATATATTCAGCCTTTCTTTCTTTCTCTCTCTCTCTCTTTTCTTTCAAAGATATACACACACAAGTCCAAGTGCACTACGGCAAGAACTGAACGTTTCCAGAACTTTGAGGCTATGCAGTTTGTTGCCAGGATACGTTGATCACCCACGGTGTTTGTATTCAGAGCAGGTGCTCAATAGCTCTTTCTCTCTCTCTCTCTCTCTTTCTCTTTCTCTCTCTCATTCTCTCTTACGTTTGCTTACTCTCTCTCTCTCTGCCCCCCTTTATTTCTCTGTGTGTTTGTGTGTGTGAAAGTGAAATGTTTGGTCAGTGACACCGCTACCCCCTGGTGTTCAAACAAGAGGTTGATTAGCTTCTAAGGGCCAAGGACTACAACACTTATTCCCTTTTATTTATGGGCAAACTCCAAAAGTGATCCCATTAAAATTCTTAAAACTTGACCTGAAATACCAGCAGCCCCTATTGTTTTCCCATTAGTGTGAGATTCCAGAATTCATCTATTAACATAAAATATTGACTTTCCAATTGAACATCAAAAAATAGATTACAAAGGTAATGTATATATAATTTTGTTTGTTTATTTTGTATAACTTGATTCTGAATGAAAGTGTTTTTGTTGAATTTTTAAATGAGTTTCTGATCTTCTGGACTGAGACTGATTTTGTTAGTCCTGCGATCCATTGGAGCCTCTCCTCCACCTTAGCGATTACAGCCCCAAGTGCCCCTATCTCCACTGGGACAACCTTGGAGTTAACCTTCCAAATTGTCTCTATTCTATTTCTTCTTTCAGTCTCTATTTTTTAACTTTTCATATTCCTTTTTTGGCTATTGCCATCACTTGGAACTGCTACATCTGTTATAACAGCTGTTTTCTTGTCTACTGTCACAATGTCTGGTTGATTGTTTATCTGTCTGCATCTGGAGATTCCACGGGATCTTAGCCTTGTTGTTCTCCATCTTTGTGGATTTTTCCATTTTGAACTTTGGGTGTCCAGCTCACATTCCTTGCATATGTTCCTATATATGGTTCCTGCCACTTGGTTGTGTCTCTTGGTTGTCAGTTTAGACCTTCCTTACCAGCAATGTGCATCTTGCTATTAGGTGCTGGATTGTTTCAGAGGCTCCTTTTGCACAGCCTGCATCTTGGGTCTTCAATGGACCCACTGTTCTTGATCTTTTTTTGGCTGTGATTGCCTCTGTGCTGTCCTTCAGTTTTGCATTTTGCAGCTATTGGTATGATTGTCTTGTCATCCACCTTTGCTGTCTGTCAGTGGTATATTTTATGGAGGGTTTATCCTGTCATGGCACCTCCTCTGTTTCCATGGTGACTAGGTTCCCTATGTGACAGGCAGTCCCTCATCAGCTCTTCCCGGTGGGCCATTCCTTTGATGTATTCATTGATGTTTTTTGTCTCACCCTGGACAGTGGTCCTTACACTCTGTAGGCCCCTTTCCTCTCTTCCTAGCTAGTATACAACCTTTGGATGTTGGATCATGGGCAGAGTGCCCCATGCATTGCGAGGAGTTTTCAAGTCTTGACATTGGCAACCTTATTGTGCAGGTTATCATTCTGCTGTCTTTGCTGTAGATCCTGGTCAGGTAGATCAAATAGTCAATGTTCCTTTCTGTCTTGGCATATAGGTTGATGTCATCCATCTTCAAGAGGTGGCTGATGGTAGTTCCACTCCTGAATCTGTATCCACTCTGTATCACCACTCTAAATGATGATGTGGCTCAGAGGATTCAGGCCTATGCACAATAGCAGTGGGGACTGTGTATCTCTGGTATATGTCACACATTATGGTCACCTGGACATTTGACTTTGAGCTTCTAGTGTTGTCCTACAGTGTCCCATTGAGTTTTCAATGAAGTCCATTATGGTCAGTAGTATCCAGGTAGGTGGCACTGAGTCATATACATTCTTATACTCAATCCAGGCAATGCTTAGGTTGGTGTGTCTATTTTGGAATCCTGGCGCATAGTTTTGCCTGTTAGTAGGTGGTAGTTTGAGTCTCAGGTGTTGGTTCCAATCCCCTTCTGAGCAGTGCTAATGTACTTGCACATATGCTCATTCAGCTTGGTGGCTAGTATTCCAGAGAGAAGCTTCCATGTTGTGGACAGGCAGGTTACTGGTCTGTAGTTGGTCTGGTTTTTGGCCTGTCTTGCACTCTGTTAGTCAGCCTGGATGGGAGCCAGTACCAGCTGGTCCATTTGTTCTGCTAGTCAGCCATGCAGAGCTGTTAGCTTCTATAATGAGTAGGCATTAGTGAGTCAGGGTGAAGTGCAGCCCAGTTCTTCACATTTCTGACCCACTGTTAGATGTCTGCTATTGTAAATCTGACTGAATCCTGTCCTGGGAGATTGTAGCGCTCTGCTTTGAGATGTCTTATCCTCTGAGCACTGGTGTTATGTGATGCTTCTTTCTCCCATATGCTCTTCTAGTATGTTTTTCTTTCAGTTCTGGGTGGATACACAGCCAGACTTCTGTTGCACTGCAACTGCAACAGTTTGGATTGTTCAATGGTGAAGAGCGCCCTGACTCTTTTGGCTGCTGATTCTTTTGTGTATCTATGCTGTCTGAATGCCAGTGCTGTTAACCTCTGTTTAGCAGACTCCAGAGCCTCACTTAAGGGCTGCCTATTGTATTTCTTCCATAGCCAGGCACTATCTGTATCACCATGAGGCACCATTGATCTTTATGCCCTTCTGGAGCTCTGTCAGTTTGCTGACTTCTATCCAAGTCTTCATATTAGTTTTCAGGTTTTGTTTCAAAGGGGGACAGTGGGAGTGGCCTGAGGCTTGTATATTGTAGCCTACAGTCTCAGACATCTGCAGTGGCATATAACAGTTTGCAGAAAGCAACAATAACCACAGTCCCAACAACCAGTGCATATATATGCTTGCACAGCTGATCAATGCCATCTGCATTCAATGTCCTGTTTTTCTAAATGCTACTGGCATTTTAAAGAGGACCAGGCTTGGCTAAGTCCATAACAGAGGGATAGGGGACACCAAGTAGGTGTGGGATTTAAATAGAAAAAGGTGAAGTGAACAAATAATTAACAGGTGATTGTGACCAGGGAAGTGTGTATGTATGTATGTATGTATAGATAGATAGATAGATAGATAGATAGATAGATAGATAGATAGATAGATAGATAGATAGATAGATAGATAGATAGATAGATAGATAGATAGATAGATAGATAGATAGATAGATAGATAGATAGATAATGTGTGTGTGTGTGTGTGTGTGTGTGTGTGTGTGTGTGTGTGTGTGTGTGTGTGTGTGTGTGTGTGTGTGTGTGTGTGTCTGTGTGTGTCTGTGTCTGTGTGCACAGGCGCATGTTGGAACTTAAGTGCATAAATTGAACAGCAAAGCCCCCCCAGCCAGTTACATTCATGAGTCCATTTCTTTTGGCTGGAGAAAGAAATGCAGTGACATAGGGAATTCTGGCCTAAACAAAACAATCAGACAAATTAAATTAAAGATTCTCAAACACTCATCTTCTTTTCCGCTATTTTAGTGTGCAGGCACTTTCATATGAGCCACCCTCTGGGTATAGCCACGCTCCATAACAAATGCTGATAATGCAATGCAGTCTGACAGCAGAACCACCTTCTGCTTTCATGTCATATGAGTAATGGGAATTTTACATAGCGTGAGAGGATTCATAAAGCTGTGTAGGTTGCCTTGTGATGACAGTCCAGCCACAGCCTGTGATAGGCAGGCAAATTTACACATAACTGTAATCTATATATATATATATATATATATATATATATTTTTTTTTTTTTTTTTTTTTTTTTTTTTTTAACAGAGCAAACTATCTGTGTTTATTTCTTTGCTGAGATGTATGACTGCCCCTCTGTATGCTAATGCAAGCTCAGCCACAAAGGTTCCTGCCAGTCTGATCCGCAATATCAGCGTGACCACTGTAGAACCACCACTATGTGCCACTGCCCTTCTGCTGTGCCTGATAGGCTCATCTGCATGTGTCACACTCCAGCTGTGCCTGATAGGCTCATCTGCATTTGTCACTTACCCTCCTAATGAGAACAAAAACGGTGTCTGGGTGTCATGGTGACTGTAGTGAATAGATGATCACTCTCTCTGTCTGTACTACTGCTAGACTGTGTTTAGATGTTTCCTGCGTGGACTGTGACTAGAATGACTCTTTGTTTCTTTTATCACTTTGTCACTAAAACCTTTTTTCTTTCTGATTTATTGTTGTGAGTTTGCCATCCTTTGTCATTCAGGGCTTTATTCTAGCTGGTAGGGAGATGTTCTTTGTCACTGTTGCCTTTCGCTTGTTTGTTAAGGACCTGGACATGTGTTTTCTATAAATCTGCTTTCTGTAAAGATGCTTTGTGGTAACACCTGTTGTAGAAAGCTTTATACAAATGCATTTGAATCTTAATTTGATTTTCCCTTGTACTGCAAATGACTTTTTGACTCACCCAAATACTATAGTAGAAATTATTAATGATGAAAATCAGTTAAATAGAATAAAATTGTGAATATCATCTTAATAGTTATACCTTTCCCATTGTCACGTCAGAAATATTTAATAATCCATCTTAGCACAGGTACAGGATGCACTTAATCAATGCATGTTAATAATATAAAGTGAAAAGGTCACTTCATTTCGAATGCACCTGCTCACTAACACAAGTTCATGCACTTTTTAAAGACACCTTACCTAGCTTTGTGGTGCATTTGTCAAGCATGGCACATCTCAGTATGCATATTGCTATCAAGTACTGATTAGGCCTGTACATAAAAATTTTATTGCTTTCATAAGGTTTAAGATCCCTGTAAAATTAGGACTCCTGGAAAATCTTGGAATCCTGGCACTAGGAATTACCAATTTGAAGTTTTATGCATCATTTGTTTATTCATTCATTTAGCTAATAGTCTTGTGTGAAATGCTGACAGAAAAAAATGCAAATCAAGTTATTTAGTTAACGTGGAGAAACATTTACAAGTGAACTAAACAGGAGAACTGAGAGAATGTGAGTGTACTTGAATTAAAGATTACACCTGTTTGTACATGTTTTTTGTCCTCAGTCTGGCCAAACCTAGCTCAACCAGATTGGCCATGCCAATTCATCACTTGGTCAGTTTTTGAACACTGGGTTACTGCTGACTGGATTTATTTATGTGGGCACATCACTTTCAACACAGCATGGAAATAGCAGTATGGTTGTGGCTGTGTACCAGGCATGGCAGTGTTTGTGGTGTGTTTAATGCAAGTCACTTCTCAGTTCTCATGGCCTCTACTTAGAGTTGCCATGAGTACAATCCCTGGAATGGCTTCTGCTGGCACTGAAAGGCCTGAGCCCTGAGCAAGGAGCTTAATCTAAAAGTTATCATAACTCCACTGTGATTTAAGATATAATACAGGATATATGTTATACTGCAGATGTTATATTCTTTTTTTTTTTTGCTTTATTATTTAGTGGCTGTGGAAGAAAAATCTCTTAATATAACAAAGTCACAATTAGATCTATAGAATACTTGCAGTAGGATGATTTGTTTAAAATGCCTTGGTGGGCTAGGGACTGACCAGTTAATTACAGCAAGACCTAATTATGTTTAGATTTAAATTGCCAGCCTAAACAACAAGTCACAACAAGCACTGCTGTCATTTCAGTAGCCTAGCTTGGAAGATGCCCACTGACAGAAAAACCTTCTGGCCTATTTTTACCTAGCCATTATTTAGATTTCTTTGGTGTCAGATTATGTGGGTATCTATACTCCGAATCTCTGGCAGAATCCAAAATCCATGTACTTGCACAGATACATAGCTGGGGAACATTTCCCAAGTGAGCCTTCATTTTAGACTGCAAACCACTTTTGGACAGGGACAGGGGTTTTGATTTTAGAACATGGTCAATGGAGCCAGTATTTTTCACCCAACCCATCTCATTACAATAAACAGCTGCACCAAAGTCAACGTCTGCAGCAGAAACCAAAGGCCAAATACATGGCGTGACCTTATTTGCTGTTCCGTCAGCTGCCAGACAGCACTCAATCGCATCATTCTGTTGTTTGTTTTTGTTGCCGCTTTTGCTTCAGGCACAGAATTAAAAGTATTGATGAAAGCATGCCCGGACAGGGTGGGGGTGATGAGGAGAGACCAGGAGTTGTGACTCCCATTTTTCCCCCTCTGTACCTGCGTTTCTGCCTTTAAAAGGAGGGCAGCCTTTTATTAAGCTCTTCTAAATTGACTTGGTAATTCAGTGGCAGCTCCAGAGTGTCAGTGATGAATAGCAATGAGATATGGATAAGCATGGGCGTGTGTGTTTGGATAAGAGAGTCAAAGAGAGTGAGAGAGCAAGCAAGCTGGGTGGAGGTGGCACATATGATTCGGTGTATACTGTGTTACTTCATAACCCATGATGGGTTTGTTTGCCCATGAGGTGCTTGATGGCATTCAGCAGAGTGTCTGAAGATGGTGGAATATGTAAAAGAAATACAAATGAAAACCCTTTAAGCCCTTAAAATTTTTAGGTTTAACATTTATGCTGGTTACAGCCCACAGTGACATTCGGAAAGCTTAGTCAACAAAAGTAGACCATGTCTGCTACCTTTTTTCACTTATCCAATTTTGGGGAAGTTCAGCGCCCAGAATTGAGCTAAGAAATTCTAAAACTGAAAGAGAGCAACATTTGCCAACAGTCAGGGTGCAATGAAGCAAATCTATAAACCTCGCTGGATTCCAGCCGGTCGCTCTCCAGGGTGCTGAAGCGGGACATCCCCAACCGACTGTTGTATTCAGTACCAGAATTGTGGACAGCAGCGTTTACATATCCAGTCCTCAGGGAACTCCAGATGGTTCAAGTTTTTGCTCTACCAACCAAGCAATGAAGACCACTGGTGAATACCTGGTGCAGTTGTGCTGGTAGCTGAATGAAAACATGAACCCATTGGGAATTTTCAAGGACAAAACTGAGCAAAACAGGTGAACAGCAAAAGTGCACATGCACACCAGGCAGAGGGGAAGGAGCAAGCTCTGGTCAAAAGGCAATTATCACCACCAGCTTCAAGCCAGTCTCCTCTCCAGCAGCTGGGGTACAAGAGAGATATGAGGTGAAATGAAAAGAGACACTTTGATTTCTGTACTCTATGCTTCCTTCACAGATTCCAGCACTGAATATGACTTCATTCCCTTCCTGTCAATGAGCGCCAAACCACAAGAGCCATGCTGTGCGGTGCTAGCTGGTTGCATGCACAGTCCCTGCTGTCGGAACCCCAAGCACTTCAGTAAAACCCCCTTTGGGACTGTTACTGTTATGTTGGGCATACTTGTGGGTTTCGGTGTTCACCCTGGCAGTGCTGTTTTACCCAGCAAAGATGATGTATGTCATCATAGCCATTTAATATGCATTCAGATGGATTAATCCAGCTGGGTGGATTAAAACTATATAACCTTGTAAATGTACCACACCCAATCATATCTAGGCTTGTAAAGGTTCCCCTAGTGACTATAGTTGGTGTCATCATAAGAAGTGACGTCAAAGAGTATGTTGGCTTAACTCTGTTCCCATGTGTAAGTGGGCATGAGAGAGACAGATAAAAAGAGCCAGTGAGTGGGAGGAATAGAAATTGGGAGAGAGAGAGAGAGAGAGAGAGAGCATAGTCAGCACTCTGTGACATACTATTAGAAGTTTTCAAGGTATCTTATTTGCTTCCCGTTAAATATAACCTCTCCACTCTCCATCTCTATGGCCTTCTCTCTGCAAAGCATTATGGAAATCCAGCAAACATTATAGTGGAAATATTCTGGCCCAAGGCCCTACAGCTCTACTTAAAGTCTTGTAAGGGTCTACAGGCATTTTCTGCAGAAATTATTAGGACGAAAGAATGCATTGCTACCACCCTGCAAAAACTAGATGAAACTTGGAGAGGTAAGTAGAGAAGGAAGTTTTTAAAAATAAATGCATAGCAATAATAGCAATAAATTTATATTTGAAATGAGAATGTTTGTGAGAAAAGTGTGTGTGTGTGTGTGTGTGTGTGTGTGTGTGTGTGTGTGTGTGTGTGTGTGTGTGTGTGTGTGTGCATACATCTTCCATCAAGTGGCAAGGATGAACTTCCTAAGTGTGTGAAGAAGAAACATTGAGAGGAATCAAGACTCAGAGGGGGTAAGCCATGCCCTTCTGGTTGACAGTACAACAGGAACAAAATACAAAATAAGCAACAAATAACAAAACAAGTAATAAGAACAAGAAAAGCAATATAAGTCTATTCTGGGTTCCTAGACATCCTAGTCTGGGCTTGATGAGTGTAAGTGTCTCTGAAACCCATGTGGCACAGGAACAAGTCAGGAACAGCTGCCTGATATTCAACCTAGAGTCTTCTGAAGAGAGTGGTGTGAACCACAGCAGTGGTGAAGTGAGTGGGTGGGTGGATGTTGGAGGTGGGAGGAGACACAGCAGGGGAAGGGGTCAGGGGATGTGAGGAGCAGAAGTAAATCAGAATTAAATTTTATCAGGTTCTGCAGGGTTTGAGGCTATCCCAGTCAGAACTGATCAATCTGGCAGTAGCTGACCATGCATTTGGTGTAGTAGCGAGGTATGGTGACTATATTGTGACTAATACATAGTTCAAATGAAATAAGGTAGCAGTCTGAGATGGCATCAAAGTGTTCTATGTCTATACTGTACTTCATATGTAAACTAGAATGTGCAGCTTCTACTATACACTGAGAGAAACCAACTGATTTTTGTAAATAACTAAATGCTGATCTCAAAGGGTCCTGAGGATTATCAAAGCAAATGTTGAAATCTTTCTAATAAAATAACTAGATTAGGGAGGGAATCTGCAAACTCATTAAATCATGCAGATTAAGGTTCTGGTGGTCTGTAAATTAATGAAAAAACTGAAGAGACTTATTTTTGCTGGCTGCACTATTAATGTTAATAAAAATATTTTAAAGGATGTGAAATCCGCTTTCTCATTAAACAACTGTTGTAACTGTGACACCACCTCCAAGACTACTCAGACAAGGCCTTTAGTGCCATGCATTCACATGGGAAGCATCTGTGTTATTACTAAAGAGACTGGAAATGAAGCCCATTCAGTTGTAAATTCCTTTTATATTCACAATTGGGGCAAAAACACCTCCAGTGGTTGATGTTCAGAATGCTACTTTGTGTACAACACACCACGTTATGAATACATTTTCAAAAGGAGAATCATCTGGAGAGTAGAAGTGAGTCCACAGGTCTGAAAATGGAAGATCAAAAAAAGAGACTGAGAAAGAGAGAGAAAGGGAGCAGGAGGGGAAAGGATGGAGCTAATACTGCCTCTGTGCCACTGGAACTTTGATGCATTCGATCTACAGAGATTCACTGACCTTTCAGTGTACAGTAAAAGAAACAGAGCAGTGAGTTTGTGAAAGAGACACTGCACAGGCCCAGCTGTCGAAGGTGTGCTACATCAGAGGTTGGTTAGCTACACTTTCACACTGTTTTTCACCGTAACAGTCCCTGGAAATGCCAAAACTCACAGTATTACCATGAGTGATATAGTAGAAAATACCACCGTTCACTTGGCTAAATCAGTCTTCCGGAGGATTCCATCTTGCCAAGACACCACTGCTAAAGCTTTCTGAATATGAAATTTATTGTTGCTGGCATGGGCCATGAAAATAGATGAGTGCATCTCAGCCGTGGCCTTCAAGCCCAGCTACCTTTTTTGCTGGGCTGCTTTCTCACCAGTGCTCACAACTCCCATTTACATCATCACCTCTTCAAAGGGGCTGAGGGGTGGCAGGTTGGGGTTCTCCTGCAGATCTCTGAATGGCTGTGCTGTCTCGCTGGATTTGTGGAGTCACACATACATGGACAGCAGCCAAACCGGCTTTGCATGGGCCTGCCTCACTAACAGCCGTGCCAACGGCTGGCGGAGTCAAGGAGCGTGGGCGCGTGGGTCCTTTACTCAGCGGCACGCTCTGCAGCGCAGTTGTTTTGCTTTAGCATGTTGATCCAATTTTAAGACAGTATCCAAGCAAGAGGGAATACGGTTGGTGCAAACAAGCTGAAGTGACAAGTATTCAACTTGCTAGAAATAACATTCATGCAAATTGAAAATTGGTTTACACTCCGTTTGTTCCAACCCCCCCAACTGCCATTCTTTTACATGTTTTCGGTTTTCTAACGTGTTGGCTATTACACTAACTTTTTAATTAGGAAATTATATTTATTTCCGTTTCGATGCCATTGCTGCTTGCTCTCCTTAACCATAAAGGATATTCCATTGTGAACAGAAGCAATCAAGCAGAAAGCCATTCCATTTTCTCTGCAGTGGCAGATGAGGGGTGTGCGCGACCAGGCGCGGGCAGCTATAGTCAGTAGGAAGGGAGCAGGTGGGGAGCACCGGAAAGGGCAGACCCAGGATCAGCAGCATCTGCTCACAGCTTATTGACTTCACCACATCCTGGCAGAGGTGCACCGGCTGTCCAACGTTTATATGAGAAAGCAGGGAGAGTCTGCAGATGGGTGTCAGCCATTGTGAAGGGCTTCTGTGGGCCCAGTGGAAAAGTCTACAGACTGAGCAATCAGGGCATGGGGGTGTTACCTCTCACACTGTCCCTGACTGAAGTACCCGTTAGTCCAGTTGTCATGACCTATGCCACTTGGCCCACCCATTCAAATATGTTTAATAGGTATGGTGCTTGGATTTTTTTGTGTGAAAAGAGAAATGTTGTTTACAGCAACTCCATCGACATGACAAAAGACATAATATATTATTAAAGATCTCTATCTTTTGAAATCTAGACCTGTCTGAAAAGACATCCATTCATGTAAAAATATGTTCTATGTAAATGCAGAAAAATGCACAAAACCCTTACTACAAACAATGCTGGTGTCAGATGTTGTGTTAGACTAAACGTTCTGATGCTGTTTAAAAAACGTACCTGCCTGTTTGATGAAAACCTGCTGAAGAGCTGATCCTGTTTTTAACATGAGGGTAAAGGGTGCTCTAGATTACTGAGGTGCTTAGACTAGGACCTGGACTCATTCCATAAATTATTTCATGAAAGGCCAAAATTACATTAAAATGAATTATGAGACTCAAAGGTCAAATTACAACTATACAGTGTTTTGTTGAGGGGCACAAAAACAAGCATACACATCCATGCATGCTTTTCTACAATCAAAACATTTCTTCATCCACTTCACTACTATGCTAAGACTTCACATGTCCTTCTCCTCTTCCTAATGGCCACTTGACATTGTTTTTCCTCACAGACCATGGTGGATGTTTATTAAAGATGTGTGCCCTTGCTGGACGTTTTTGTACCCATGTCTATTTGCACCTTGCCGTGACCTCCGTTATTGTTGCCAGGGTTACCTGTGAGTATGATTAAATATCCTTGTGTAAGAGCCTCTAGGAATTTGGTGCAGTCCAACTACACAACTTCATGTACATTTGTAAATCTTACCATTAAAACTGGACCAGGATTCAACTGATCTAGTGCAACTCTGCATTGTTTTTTCATGTACAGATTCTGCCAGCATTTTGGTGAGAATGTTATATTGGTTTAACCTGAAAGATAGTGTGTGAAGCTAAGATTATTCTAGTGCCTTGTAGATGCTGTCTTTCTTTTGAAACATCTTAGTGGAAACATTCAGTGGAGGTGCTTCCTTGAGAATAACACATAATTTGGATTGCATCACCGATGAACATTCTGAGGGCATGTTGGCAAAGATAAAAAGTTCCATTCATTCCAGTGATGCAACAAAGGTGCAATATGCATGACACATTTAAGTCCCAGTGGACAAGCCTATGCAGGTGATCATATGAATGACATGGAAATGTACAAAATAATACTGAGTATAAAACAAAAACCACCTTTAACACAACCCATTTCTTCCTGACGTAAGGCTGTCTATCTCAAATAAATCTTAGTCTTGGACCATTGGGAAATATAGTTTTGAGGGATTACATAAACTATAATGCAGCTTTGCACAACTGAACTGGTTAGTAATGAAAATGATTGTCTGATACACCTATTTTATTTTTCTCAGTGCTACCCATGCCCTTTACCTGCATTCAACTGTAGTGTAGCCTATCATTTGGAATGCATCCTCCAATGAAATCACAACCACTGCAATGCTTCAAATGGGAAAACACATACATATTGCAGTCCGTATGTGATTGGACATCTACTGGATCCCCCTCCCTGTGAAATGTAGGCTTCACTCGTCATTCTGGTGATGCTCTGTAATGCATCTGTAATGCACGCATCTTCAGTTTATCTTCAGTTTCTGCTGATCCTGTAGGTCTTAAATGCACACTCAGCCGGGTTCAGGTTGGCCAGTTTACTTGGCCAGTCAAAAACATTTAACTTTTTTCCCTAAAAAACAAAGCAGGTGCTATGAAATCATACAATGCAACTTTTTTGAAGTCATTGTCCTGCTACAAAATAAAATGCTCTTCAGGGAGTTTTAAGACATGTCTTAAAGACGCATGTCTGTTCTTCTCATTCTTCACTGCGATGATGCCATTTGCCAGGTTTTTGTCTTTCTTTGTAAGTTGACACACCTAATGGTTTGGCTATGTCCCTGATTCATTTATTATGATTTTCAAGCCTCAGCGACAAAGTTGACACGCTACAATTTAGCATATTTGTCATTTCAGATAGCCTATTAGCATTTCATTTTGGCTCCAATGTGCTGGAGTACAAAACCAAACAGCAAACAAGATGTGTTAGTCCATTGATGTGCTGTTCTATGTGTACTTTTTATTTATCTTTCCTAAATATTTGTCAAAATTATCACCAAAAGAGTCCTAGCTCATAAAAAATAATAACCAGCAACAGATTTTTTTTCCATGAACATCTACATTTCAAGCTTAAGCACGGATTAAAAAAAAATCCTTTCTGCATACAAAACTTTTTCTGCTCATACTTCATATTTAGTCTACACTGTTTGCATGCAGATATGCTGTCTGTCAGACGTCTTTAAACACACCACCGGGTTTTGTCAATACTAGGTATATCTTTTAAAACAGCACAAGAAATTGTCATTCTTTGAGGAAAGATGATGTACCAAAGAAATTTCTCAACTTTAAAATTTCTCTGGTGTACCGTGTTTCTTATGATGCTTCCCTGGTGTACCTCATTTCGCTGGTCTACCTCATTTCTTATAATGCTCCTCTGGTATAATACATTTCTCTGGTCTACTTTGTTTCTTATGATGCTTCCCTGTTGTACCTTATTTCGCTGGTCTACCTCATTTCTTATAATGCTCCTCTGGTGTAACACATTTCTCTGGTCTACGTTGTTTCTTATGATGCTTCTCTGGTGTACCTCATTTTGCTGGTGTGCCTCATTTTTATGTTGCTTCTCTGGTGTACCTTGTTTCTCTGGTGTACCTCTTTTGTAACAGCTCACTCTCCTCCTCTCACTTCTGCCCAAAGTGTCTTGCAATACCTACTGATTATATCACTCCCAGTGCAAGTGAGCTTTACTTCCAGCTTTACTTTTGCTATCCTCAGACAGGACAAGGATAACATTCATGACTGCTGAGTCTGCCTCCTTGTCTGTGACAAGTCTATAGATTAGTAAGTATGATCAGATTGCAGTTTCTACACTGCACTAAGAGCCAGGTCCTGTCCCTGAGAGCCTGTCTGGTTTAGCCACATCTTTAGGTCTGCAATCATCAAGCAATCCCATCTGCCAAAAAAAAGCACTGTTGGAAGGCCCTCTGGACCAAGGCTGCTGTACTCACAGAATTCATTGGGGCTGATCCTGAAGCCTTTGTACTGCTCGTCTTTGCCTAAACATTTTGTCTATGCACTGGCATCTCCGTGTCAGACAGATTCATGGCATCTCAGATCAAGCCTTGTGTGATCAGACCCATTGGTTTTGTTGCTGAACAGGTTGAGCATGCAACTCCATGGAAGGCTTCTGACTCAGAATGGATCTTGCCACATAAGTCTAAATTTACAATGTAAATTTTGATTAAATGTGGTTTTATTTTCATTATTATTGTCTTCTTATAAAGTTTCCCCTCATGCCTTGCATGTTTGTCCAGCTGAATAATGATTACAGTCTATAAACCCTTACATCTGGAACCATCTCACTAACTTACTATGCTTGGAGTGTTTTCGTGGAGTAGGGTACTCCTTTTCAACTACAGTAGAGCACTAAACAAGTTTGTAGTGGGGTTGTGAGCACATTTGTCCTTCTGAACTAATTGGCTATACAGAAAAATATAATTTACTTCTGATATAGAAAAATCTATCTGTCTATCTATCTGTCTGTCTGTCCATCTGTCTGTCTGTCTGTCTATCTATCTAAATATCATCGACAATGGCTCTGGCAATATCAATTTTAATCAAATAGCCTCAGGGCATTATGCATCCATTCAAAGAAAGCTTTGTATCTCAAAGGGTTCTTTGAAAAATCATGTTGTAAGGTCATACAGGAGCTGCCTTCCAAATGAATGCTGTAGCATTTTGTATGCAGGTGATGTAAACCTCTCCACAGTCAATACCATCTGACACTGCTGCAGTGGGCATGGGTGTAGGCAATGGAATGACCAGCTATGCTGTCAACAACAACTCCCTGATATACTCTGGATTCTATCATGGTCTCATTTTTGACAAGTAATCCCGGTAGGGCGGGTAATCTCAGTAGATTGGAAGTTTGTTTGCATGCTGCCCATGTTCAGTTTTGAACCTGCAGAGTTCTTTTACATGACCTGAGGTCATCACTTGTTTTCAAAAGATTGTGGAGTGAAAAAAGCGGCTATTGGCTCTCCAGTGGCACCTCTAACTTCAACATAGCAACATTGATTGCCAGAATGCAGTACACTTCCTGTCATTTTTTTTACCATTGAATGTTGTTTATTTTTTTAATCTTTAAATTAATTTACTCTTTGAATTTTTTTCAGATCTGTGATACACTGTACCTGATTCAATACATAAACGTGAACATCTATAATTGGCCCATATTGCAGAGGAGCACAGGGCATTAAACTGTTAACTTGTCCAAACCATTCCATTATTATGAATTCAAACTGTAGGCTTAAGTGTGCCATGCTGTAGATGCCTTCCAGATGGCGTGCCAATACATGAAATAGCTATAACAACCTTTTCATTACCCTCTATGGGATTCCATAGATAGATATTTTAGAGTAGAATATTTAAAGTTGTTTCTTGCTGTTCTTCATCCCACCTTTCAGTTTCTTAGGACACGACGACTTTGTGACGCCCGTGTTTAATTTTTGCTCTCTGTCTTCCTAGCCTTCGATCCAGCATGTTTCTCTCAGATGGAGACACATCTCTTCCCAGCTTGCCCATAGGTTTCAATGGGACAGCTGTGTACGTCTGGCTGATCAACCCCAGTGTGAGTGCTACCATACCAGTCTTCACCCCTGTGTATGTCTGAATGAACAACCCCAGTGTGAGTGCTGCCATACCAATCCTCACCCCTATGCAGTCCTTGGAGCAGTGTGAGGAAGGAACAAGGCTTACTAAAGCCTGAAATGCGCATTTTCCTGGTAGACACATGTATGTATCTTCATGCCTTGTGGGTAAAATTCCTTGTACTTTGTCAGAACAACTGGCACTGATACATGAACAAGTCATCAGATGTTTGTTTCTTCTTTGTGAGGCATTTCTGAGTCAGACTCTGCAGTCGTGCCTATTCTCATTCCCCTGCCAAGATCAAGGGTTATATCACAGACACAATCACAATGGGCTTGTGTTTGATGAAATACATTAATGTTTTATGCCTGGTAGGATACGGCATGCTGGGTGTATCAAAGTAATTGTATCATTTAGCAAATGTGTCTATGTAATTTATTCTTTCTGTTTGTGTATAATGAGCACTAATATAATTTTTTCGTACTGTGACCTTAAGAAACCTCTTTGGTGCTCACTGTTTGGTGCATTGTTGTCTATAAGACGTCCTGTACACCAGTATGCACTGTAACACTCTGATTGCTGATTATCTGAAACAATATAAGAATATTACTTTCCTCATAATGAAGGTAAAGGAAAATAACTTAAATCCTTGATGAAAAAACAAATAATGCTGCAATAGAGCCATTTAATTGACCTTAGTTGGACAGCACATAGTTGGTTTTGAATAAACCCAAGAAAAACTGAATGAATATTATTACATACTGAATTTCAATTGTCAAAAATAGTCATTTTGCATATGTGTTCCAGGTGCTAGCAACATGGTCCCCCTGTACCAGACTGTTGATGGTCTTCAGGTGTTCCAGAATTTTCTGTCAAACTTAATTACAGTTGTGATGAAGGCCAATCTGTTCAAAGCTCACAATGGCATTTAACACTAATACAAATCATAAAAACATAATAAAACCAAAAATGTGATCCTATCTTTCTAATCGTCTTCACCGCGGTCCCCGTGGAGCCCCTTGGCTCTCCATGGAGCAGGACGCACAGACTCCTTCGACTTTGACAGATGTTTATTAACAAACAACGAATGCAACGATGGCACTCACACACAACATAAACAGTTGACATGAATACATGCAGGACTAGCAGCACAAACAACACTGATGCACACACCAACAGGGCTTTAAATACACTGACACACTACATTAAACTAGGTGCAGGTGTGTGCTATCATCGTGGCATGGTTACAAACAATACAACGTGACTTCCACTGCTTGTGGGCCGTACTACTTGACCAGTGGTAAAGGCGTTCCGTGACAGTTTTTATCATTATTTCATGTGGTGTGTGGGAATAATGCTTCATGCTAAACTGCAGTGTCAGTATTGTTAGCAATAAATGCTTGAAATTAATAGTTCATAGTAATCGCATTTGCCATTTATTTGAAAAAATTGATGGGGCGGGGGTTGTTGGAGGGTTGTGGGTGGTAGGGGATTTGATTAAGAGTGATCTGAGGTCATTCTCCACACAAGCAAATGCTGAGAATGGCACTCAGGGCTCTCTGTTTTACTTGTGAGACTGCCTCCATGTCCCCCAGTCGCTCTCATGGCACAGAGCTTAAATGAGAAATAAACACCTGCTTCAGAGGAGTGTACTACTGAATACAGTGTGCTGCACTGACATTTACTAAATGGGTTTTGGCTTTAAGAGCTGAATTTAGACATAGAGCAACATTCTGCCAAAGAGACATTTCAGAACTGTTTAGATCCAGGCTGGCAAAGGTTATGTTTATTATTAAGTTGTCTTCACCATATATTTTCCATAGACAGAAGACAGACCGAGCCATAGAATAGCTACTCATCAGTAGGAGAACTGGGAGTATGGCAGTAATGGTCACCAGTGCCAAACACCCCCACACTTTTCAGTTGCTTGCATTGTTCTCAAGAATGTTATCTTTCTTTAGAGAACCAGAGAAGCAACAGTGGCTAGAGAGAAAGGATTGCATGCTTACACAAAGGTGAGCCTTTTTTCAACACTTCTGCACTCTCGCTGTTTTCCTGCTGTCTGAAGCTACAAATGCCATACTCTTTGTGATGTAAATTGCAGACCCTTCATTGCACTTTACAGTTATACAGCAGGTCTTGTAGCGTTTCCTTCATGAGAAAGAATAATTCACAATATATTCATAACCTTGAGGTCTCTGTATTCCCAAACAACAAAAGTAGTAAGAAGCTACTTTTCTTTTTAATATTATTTTTTAAAAATCACGGAACAAGTTAAGAGGAAAGAGCTAATTTGTTTCATGGTTAGCTGATTTTTTCAGGAGTTTTAATGCATATTCAATGCATTCTTAATTGGCTTTTCTTCATTGACAGTGCTAAGCCCACATATGACTTGCTGATAGGTGTGGGTAAGTGCAGTGACGCTGCATGCTAACAACCATGCTAACTCAAATGAACACTTTTACACCTTGGATAGATCCCAGTTAAAATGATACACCATCAGAAAATTGTGTTTTTTAACCATTCCACTGTTCTATTTATATTTCTTTTGATCGATTTTCTATAGTACTTTTTTTTGTGGGAGATATGTGGAGTGGTAGAGAGGTAAAGCAGTCGCTGCTTCACTGAATGTTCACTCGTCTAAGAGATTTTATGAAAATCTACTGGAAAGATCAGGTCATACAGATCACTTTTTTTTTCAGCACAGACTGAAGTCTTATATGAATGACAAGATTCCACCACCCTGTCTCCCACTTTTCCTCTCTCTCTCTCTCTCTCTCTCTCTCTCTCTCTCTCTCTTATCCTTGAACAGGCTGTCACATCCGATTTGGCTGCATATCATTTATGCTTCAGAGATTTAATTAGCAGTGGCCAGGAGAAGCCGCCCCTTGGGAAACAAGTTTTCCTTGGTCTTAATTAGACTGTTAATTTCATCAGAGAACCAGCACATTGTGTTTGCCCACTGGAGAGAGGAAGAGAGAATAGACAGAAAATGAGAGCGGGACCGAGAGAGAGAGAGAGAGAGAGAGAGAGAGAGAGAGAGAGAGAGAGAGAGAGAGAGAGAAATCATTTCATGTTGAAGTCATCTACTGTAGTCATTTTACCTTCTGCTGATTTGAGATTAAATTAATTATGTTTAATTATGTTTGCATGGGCCCCTGAGTGGCACAATAGAAAGCGATTGCCCTGTCATGGGGAGCTGGCTGGCTCTAGCCCCAGCGGTGCCACAACCATCTGTGGCTGGAAGTCCAGGAGAGAAAACCAGTGATGCTCTCTGGGTGAGAGGGATGGTATTACTCTGTCCTGTTGTCCACAGTGATACTGGCCAATAGTAGACATTTGCGCGTGTGCTTGCTGACGAGGGCAATTAGCCATATCCTCAGAGAGCTTTGTAACACGGATAACTTTTGAGAAGACATGCCGCTTGCTGTTATGTCTTGGAGGACACGTGCTAGCCATTCCCTACATGGTTAGGTGCTGTTGTATGTCAGGAGAAGGTTATTAAGATGGTGGGTGGGAATTGGCTAAACTGGGAGAAATATGGAATAAAGTAGGAAAAAATAGAATTATGTTTGCAAGGAAAAATGTATATCAGTCTAATATAAAAATGCAATATACATTCAAGTGCAGATGCAAAGTGCAAGTAACCCAAGTTCTCTCTTGCTCTGTGACCCTCTTTCCCTCTGTCCATCACAGGGGCAGTAGATTATTCTGCAGATCAGCAGATAAAAAAAAATTACTTACACCAGCAAGGTGTACATTAGCTGCATTAGCTCTAAAATAAAAAGCTTTTGATTGAAGTCACTGGCAGGTATTATTAAAGTAAGGCTGCATAATAACCTTTGCTACCCGGTAAATGAAGCTGGATATGTGCTCCACCAACTAATGAAGTAGCCCACCAGCATTATAAGACAGTGGAACCTGAATATGGTGTGCGGAGAATATGGGTGTCTCAGTGAATGCGCTGGCACTTTGTCAGCTGACATTTGCGGACCATAATCGCTAGTGACAAAGATCGGCGAGACGAGGCAAGCGCGGAGGTGGGAATGACAGCGAGAGTGATGGAGGCTGTGCACGAGATACTGGTGGC
The DNA here is from genome assembly GCF_041902795.1 of Electrophorus electricus. NCBI lineage: Eukaryota > Metazoa > Chordata > Actinopteri > Gymnotiformes > Gymnotidae > Electrophorus > Electrophorus electricus. The sequence continues at coordinate 27,984,893 of NC_137504.1, read as the reverse complement.
ATTTGGATGATTTCCAGGACACTCTTTCCATGTACTCCAATTGCTCTGAATGGTGTGTGTGTGCGTGTGTGTGTGTGTGAGAGAGAGAGAGAGAGAGAGAGAGAGAGAGAGAGAGAAAGAGAGAAAGAAAGAAAGAAAGAAAGAAAGAAAGAAAGAAAGAAAGAAAGAAAGAAAGAAACAGACTGAGAGATGGAGAGAGTGTCATTAATGACTGTTAACTTTAATGCTGCAATTTTTAAAATATTCAGACCCCTTATTCAGAGATACACACACAACAGCTGAAATTACAGTTCATATAGTTTATTTACAGGGACACAATAGGGAAAATCAGGAATTAGATGTAACATGAAAGAAGGAAAGATTTAGCATTAGTACCACAAACCTGAGTGGCTCCCACATTCACACCATTTCATCCTTGGGTCACCACCAAGCAACATATAACTAAAATGAAATAAAATCGCACAACCATCATAAAACCAACACGTCACACAAGGTTTACCATATTTCAGCCCAAAAACAGAAAGTCAGATGTGTGGGAACTGGGCCAAATGTTACTAAACCCCTCCACTCACCCAATGCACCTAACCATCCTGACACAACACAGCTCAGAAACAAAGAGTGAGGGTGCATACAAGATAAAGGAGTAACAAGAGCATCATAAGCACATAATCATAACCACATAGCCACAGACAGACACTCACGCAGGCCTAAAAGACATCTGACTAGCATGACTTGTATTAGAAGGCCAAGTGAAACTCTTTAGCCCCTTCTACAGCTTTCTTAAAAAGAGTTCTCAACCAATCATCACAGCGATCATATTCTACACTAAGCTCATGGCAATTTGCATTAAAAACATAAATAAAAGACAAATAACCTTAGAATTATAACATAAAATAGTGATGGTCTCATCAGTTTGTGACAAGAGATCAGTATTTGCAGAAGAAAAGATTATTACTCTCCTCTACTTTTAGTGAGATTAGGCAAGGATCTCCCTCTCAGATCTATCTTTAACTCTGAACTCATTTAGACTGATTAAGGACTAGTAGCTTTAAGTTCTTTGAGACAGGATTCACTACAAGGGTCTGTTTTCCTCAGTATTCTCTCCCTAATCCTATGCCATGAAAAACCCACTAGGGTAGTGCTGAATGAAGCTGGTACTAAAGTTCTCAGAAGAAGGTTCTTTTTCATCACTTGTCTCTGGGACATGACTCAGTTGTTCTGAAACAGATAGGTATTAGGGTAACTGCCGTGAGCTAAAGTGCTTGTAAATATAACTGCGCTGGGGAAAATTAAAAGTACCTACCAAAATCCATGTGCACATTATAGTACAAACCATTGTTTAAAATGTGCCAAAGTTCTGTGTGCCAGTTGCCCTTTATTATAAACACCAAACAACAGACACACATACTCACGTTTTTTAACCAAACATTAAATTATTGCATTCTTATTTATTAGCCCATAGCAGTTCTTCAGTGGTCACATCATTTTGTTTTTGCTGCAGGACATTGTTCTAGTACAGGCAGGTTCATTATTGCAACAATTAACATTTTCTGCTTTAAAAACTGCTGTCTGTGATATCCTGCACTATGGAAGAACTTTCTCAAAACTTTAATAAAGTGTTCATTTCTGCCACACAGTTCCACTGCTCTCCTGCCTGCTTCTCTCTGGGTAGCTATTACTAATGTTCCAAAGAAAGACTCACTTGAAGAATAGCATGACCTTGCAGTTTAAAGGAAGTGCTTCCTTAAAAAGGGGCACACATTTATGTGTGTGTGAGAGTGTGTGAGACAGAGAATGGCAGAGGGAGAGAGAGAGAGAGAGAGAGAGAGAGAGAGAGAGAGAGAGAGAGAGAGAGAGAGAGAGAAAGAGAGAGAGAGAGAGACAGAGAGAGAGAGAGAGAGAGAGAGACAGAGAGAGAGAGACAGAGAGAGAGAGAGAGAGAGAGACAGAGAGAGAGAGAGACAGAGAGAGAGAGACAGAGAGAGAGAGAGAGAGAGAGAAATGGAGAACATCCCTTGTTCTTCCAGGTCTTTCAAGTCACTGTGGCATTCATCATTAGTTTACTGCAACTAACCTTCAAAAGTAATAAAAGAAGACCAATACAAACCCAGTAAAACTGGCAGTGAAAAACAGGAGAATGCATGCAAGCTTCAAGTCCATTACATAGGCATACAGCACATTCTATAGCTGCACACGGACAGGTTAAAATAAGAGGATGGATTCACTCCTAACACACTCACAGAAAAGGACACTGTACTTAATTAGACTCCTCTCAGATAAGAATCCACTCACTTGTAGCTGGTCTTGTAATATGGCATGAAATCAATGATGTATGAAAAGTTCATATTGATATTTAGATGGATTTTTCTGCGCTTGAGTTGCAGTGCATCACAATCATCAATTCAAATCAGGAATTTGTTGAGAATTAGCAGGTCAAAGAAAAAAAATGTTAGTGTCAATTCAATTTTATTTGAATTGTATGTGAGCAAGGGTATCTACTTATAAACCACACACAAAGTTCTTGTGATATTAGCTTTAGCTCACTTGTGTGCGCGTGTGTGTGTGAGGCATGTGAGCACACGTGTGAATGGTGTGTGCACATGCATATCTCCTACACTCTGGCATGTTTCTATGCGTGGCTCCTGTGTTCCTTTTGGCACAGGACCCACTGCTTCTGCACTGCAGCCTCAGTGTCAGTCCACAGGCCCATACATATACATTACAAAAGCACTTAGGACTCCTCTCTCTCCAGGAGGAGGCATCCAGGTTCCCATCCAGCCATCCATTCATGCATAACGTGCAGCGCAGTTGGTGGCCCCCAGGGCCCTGCACCTTCAGTGTATATTTTGTTTGTATACATGTGAAGTCAGGCAACAACCCTCCACCCGCTACAGCAGGTGGTTATTGCTGGGTGAGATCTCGATGTGCTGGCAAGTTCTATTGGTTTACACAGATAATGCTGTAAGGCTCCACTTCTGAAACAGATGTGCAAGTATTAGTTTAAAAGCCTCTGAGGTCTGCCACATCATAGGCAATGTACATAAATACTAGCTACAGTAATATTATAAATTATGTACTATATATCAACTATATATTAATTATAACACTAAAGAACTTTAATGAATACAAAAGGATTAAATAAGTGTCATTGTCAAAATGTCAAAAATACATTTTTGACATTTCATACATTTCATGTACACAGTACACTGCAGTCATGTTTGTTAGCCATATCACAAGTAATAAATCACATACAGCAAAATTCTACATATAAACCAATAATTCTACATATAAACCAATAAAAAAAATCACACTTTTAGTATTAAGAGTGCGGTGTTGTGGCATCAATAACAGCACTTACATGCACATTATATCCCAACTAAACATTAAGACTGCATCAAAAACCAGTTCATTCATAGTCCCATTAGTCATAGCCTTTTTTTAAACTCTTTTTTAAAATTTCTTCTTTTTTTACTAATTTGTTTGCTTGCTTTTTGATACCAGAGCAAAAGGTATTTGTTTTGTCATCATTTATCATTGGGTATGTGTAGTTATATAGAAAGTGTGGCAAAATGTCACAAGAACTCTCCATGAAGGTCATTGTCTTGATCTAAGCGTTTACATATCTGATTCTAAATCAATGTCAGCCTAGAGTTAAAGTCATCTTGGAGCTCATGGTTTAGTTAAGCTAAGCTTAAGTGGATTAATACCTTGGCTGGACTATAACAATCATACCACACTGTGTGCATGACCAGTGCTTAGCTGCACTAGCAGTCTTAGACTAATATAGACTAATATAACATATGACAGTCAGTGTGCAAAGAAATGTAGTTGATGAGTTAGCAGGAGGACTATGACAATATAATGTCCCCCTTTAAACACACACACACACACACACACACACACACACAACTTACACTTGCACAAAAAAATATCATCTCCTGGAGGCTGAAACAAAACCATCCAGAGTAAATCCCAAATGACCCCCTCTTGAAACCCCTAGCGACAGGCCAGTGATAAGCTCTGCCAGTTAGCCAACTTGGAGGCAGGAGAAGGCTGCCCCCCTGCATGCAGCAGGGTTAGTGTGCACTGGGGTAGAAAACCCCTCCATGGATAGGATGACTCACAGCACTAGTGAAGCCCTAAGGGGAAAGCAGGTACAGGGAACAGCAACACATGAAACAGGGGGACAGTGGGACTTACCGGCACACAGAGTCAGATGTAACCCGGAAGACATCAAAGGCCGCTCAGACACAGGTTCACTCAAAGGTTCACCCTGGCGGAACAATCGGTTTTCTGGGTAAAAGGGAACATTGTCCAGCATTTGTCGCTCTGGGTCCACCTCTTTCGCCAGTGAACTCTCGCCTTGGATGGAGAAACGTCCTGTTCAACATGTGCCATGCTTTGTGATCTCGAGCTGTGCCTGTCTTCAGTTGGCAGTTATCCATCAACAGCACTAAGAAGACAACCAACCAGTTTACAGTTTATTTCCTTTGATAAGTCAGGTGAGGATGATCATCAAATCACATTTATATAGTTACATCAAGGGTCTACTGCTATATTTTAGAATAGTTCATTCTTAGTTTGCTAGGTTAGTTTGCTAGGTCTTCTTCTTCTTCTTCTTCTTCTTATTATTATTATTATTATTATTATTATTATTATTATTATTATTATTATTATGTCCCATTTTTACATCAACAGAAAGATCAAATTAAATGGACCGGGCATTTGTCTCATTTTTTAAGTTTAAGGTTTTCAAGTTTAAGGGGAAAAGGCTTAGTGTGTTTTCAGTCAGAGAACTGTACAGTAATCTTTTCCTAATTCAGAGTTTCATTTTCTATGTCGTTGTTAAGAAACTGAGTTAATTTGTTCCATTTTATATCCTTTATACATTCCACTTTCTGGTTCTTACAAAATAGGATTTTATTAAAAGAGTTGTCTGCTAAATTATGATAAAATGCACATTCTAACTGAAATGTATGTTGTATGTGAACTTTGATGACCAGCCTATTACAGATTTGTAAAATTCCAATCTCAGCACATGCATTTTACATCCATCAAAGGCATACAGCAGCTGAATAGAGCAGTTTAGAGCTGCATCTCTTAGAATCCATCTCAGTGTGTGTGTGTGTGTGTGTGTGTGTGTGTGTGTGTGTGTGTGTGTGTGTGTGTGTGTGTCTGTATACTCACTTGGAGAATAAAACAGAGCAATTTCTGATTGGGGATGGATTCAGTTTTCAAATTTGGCAGTTCCAGTCAAACCCATCGGGGCCTCGAGAGCTTGGGTAAGGGCCACTTAGGTAAGGGCATCTATTTCCAGCCTGTGCACTTTCTCATTCACATCAGCAGAGGTATTAAAAAAAAAGAAAGAAAATAAATGGAGATAGGTGCATCATGGGAAATTCTAGACATAAAAAAGACAGGAAAAAGCTTTGAGAAAAAAAACAGCTTGAAAATGGACAGCATAATCAACAAGACTATCTCACAGGTTAAGGGTGAGCATTTGTAAATTTTAAATAAATGACCCAAAGATGACTGGAGGCCAGTGGGCAGTGCCTGGGTGGAGCCCGGCTGAGCCGGATGCAAACGTGAGCTGGCAAAGCCAGGAGCAGACTTGCACATGGGAGCCTCTATGGCAGCTGCTGGTCACCTTTTAACTGGCCCGTTGGACTGTGTTAGTGGCCAATCATGTGAGCAGGCCACAGTCTTATTAAATTCCACTAATCACCACAGGCATTATTTATATTAGTGCGGAAGTCTTCTGTTATTCTTGTGTTAAGTCTTGTAATAAGTCTTGTGTTAGTCTCAGTTATTAGCATTAGCATGACTAGCACGTGACATATGTCATGCATCACTGTTACATATGTTATGTGCACTGAAATGCATCAGGGTTCAGCCCAACAAGGAGGCTGGTGGGAAAAAGCACTCATTTTATCTGCTGTAGAATGCCAATTTGGCACTATTTCTTTTAACTTTACTGACAGTCACCATCTTTGCTCATGCAACAGGAAAGTACATAGTTGACTAAACAGTTTAATAATATTGGTAGAGCTTTGCAATTACACATGCAATATGCAGTTATTACTTTCTGAAGATTCTGTTACATCATTGTAGTTGTAGTTATATTTGTAGTTGAGGACAGCTATACTTTACTATGTAACTAGTGTACGTCTTGTTCTCCACCTCCAAGTTCAAGATTATGCGAGTAAAAAACTGCTAAGCTCATTGTTCAAATTCAAGATCTATTGATTCTGAACTACAATAAAACTAAAAGATATGCACCATAACCCTGGACTACATATTCCTTGGAGTACCTGCGGCGAACTGAGCCTCACATTCACAGGGTCTTGTTCACTTACCTGGCAACCGATGACTGCTGCCAACTTCTAGTTAAGTCTTCCACCATCTGTCTGATCCATTCACTGGTGAAAGCTTTGTCTCGCACTGCCAAGAATACTGGGGTGCACTCCAGGATTGCACTCAGTGGGCTTGCCTCTCTTTCCTGTGTGCAGACTTATATAGGGCACAGAACCCCATTAGCTTCCGCTTTCTTAACCAAACTCACGGGTCTGAGAACAGGCAGATGCCACCGGGGCAGGATTTTCATTTCGAGCTTTTGGCAGTTCTTATCTAGACTGACTTGGATACTTATCAGTAGGAAAATAGGTGTGCCCCTCAGGAAAATCGAACCCTTGCATCTCCTCAAGCAGGTGAACAATGGGAATACACAGGAGTAACACGTCAGGCTCCAGCACGCACAGAGGCAGTGTTGCTACCACTGCTGGTTATAATGCAATGGTCTTGATCTCCCGCAGCATCTGAAATGTGGTCCGGTGAAAGAGCTGCTCGCTTGAGTGGACCAAGGTGAGGCAAAAGTGTGAGGCCAATGTGGGAGACATATCATCACCCTGAAGGTGCATAGCAGAATGGGGTTTAAACACTGGCCTTACCTTGGATGAAAGCTACCCTAGCAGGCTATGAATGGTCAGGGGTAGGAAAGGTTACACACTATTCCTACACATGAAAGATGCATCTGTGCGAATGTGAGCAAGTCAGAAAGGTGGTCAGTGTTGGCCACCTGGCCTTTCAGATGAAAGGTTCCCTTATTTATGGGTCATAGCACTTCAAGTATGTGTGTGGGGGGGGGGGGGGGTGCGTGCATGCGTGCATGCATGTTCAGCTGATCAAAAGCAATGTTCTTATTCTTCCATCTCTTCATAAAAGCTAAAAATGCACACTAGCCCTCTGATCTCCCACTTCAGGGATATCCTAATCCTGTTATGCTACAGGTTTTAACCCTGTGGCCCCAGCGTGATCAAAGAGAGGGAAGAGACTGGGTGAAAGTTGCAAAGAAACGAGCGTAAAAGGAATCTGAAGGGATGTAAAAAGGAGGACAGGCAAAGTGCCATGTGTATATCTAGACCTGTCTGAACATCATTTAGATGACTGCCATAACAATGCTCCCAAAGCTTTTCTTCATGCGGTGTTTATTGATAAGGCAAGGCTTTATTTGTCATAGTGCAGAACTACAGTGACGTGATGGGTTGGAACTAGTGAAATCGCTCCCGGCTCTGTGAAGTGCCTGACTGTGCCGATTGTTTATGAAGCTAAAAACAGACATTGCCAACGTTGTGCAACCGTTTATCACGTTGTCAGTGCACTTTTGTGTGAGAGAGGGAGAAGAAAAGAGGGAGGAAGAAAGAGAAATCGACAAGCTGAATCCAGAACAGTCCAAGATATGAAGAGTGTTGTATGCTTTCCACAACAAAATTATATATGTCAGAACAATGGCTAGAGTCTTTAAAGCATGGCTTTGAATAATGCACTTCATCATATGTATGGGGTTTGTGTTTTAAATTCTAACTGTACAAATATACAATATCTAATGAAAACTAATATGGTCCAGTTAAATAAAGTAAAGATGACTGCATGACTATTTTGTAAAATTTATTTATTTTTACTGCAATTTATTCAATTAGGCTGTCCAATATAATCCTTCAAAGATACAATACTTGATATTTGATTTTTTCCCCACAATAGGCCACAAGACTAGTGCTCCATTCATACATCCATTACGGAAATATCTCCATACATGATACAGCCTGTGTACTTGCACACTCCGAGGGCATTCTGTGCAACCGAGTGAGAACCGGTCAAGTGCACTTGGAGCACACAGATGTGCAAATTGAAGAACAGCCATTTTGTGCCTAATAAAGGAGAGTGAACTGCTCGTTAAGCAGTGATTTACAGTCGCCTGCTAATTTCACCCTCTCTCAACTTCAGTCATATCGACTTTGGTCGGCTCTGCCTCTGACCATGGTTCTCCTCAAGCCATGCTGATTAATGGCTAGTTTTCGGGGAGTTTATCCATCACACCCTGCTCCCAATGCTCCAACCCCTGACAAACCTCCCTATGGAAGCCATCACACATGATCCTGTTGAGTAATTGAGCCTGTCGGCTCTGTGGAAGCTGTTGCCAAGGCCGGTGTTCCGAACCACAGCGAGAGGAGAATTGGATCAGAGAGTGCAAATGTAAAAAGAATAATAGAGCTCGGGCCTTAGCATTTCCTTCTGCCCATTAATTCATCTGGATTGTTTCCTGGCCGTTTATCTTGATTGTTTCCACGGCGATTTCTAATGGGTGGGAGCAGCTAATTACAAGAGAAAAAGCAGTGAGGTTGATATGATCATCCGAGAAATCCGAGGGCAACAGCTCTGTTTTTAGAAAACTCCAACCTTTAGTTATTTAGGCAAATGATTCAGTAATCATAGTAAATTATTCAGTAAATCCATTAAAACCAACATGAAAATGTGTACTTACAAGTGTGATGAATGAGATTCTGGACCCACCAGTGAGTCATCTGAGTATGAAGGAGTACTCTATATAATATAATTTAAAACACATATGATATTGGAGTGTGATATATGATCATATGCAATATTTAAACTTTGGGTTTTACATACACCTGAATACTAGCTATGTGGGGGGGGGGGGGGGGTTTGTTGTTGTTGTTTGTTTGTTTGTTTGTTTTTTGTTTTAAAGAGCATAATGGCCAGCTGAGGTTTATCAGTTGGAAAAATGTGTGTTTTAACCAAAGTGGTTTTTCATGTTGCCCCTGAGCTGTGGCACTCCACAACACAGTAACACCTCCTGTGGAAACTGAAGCCGTTCTCTTCTGGAGTAGGTGGATTGCATCATCTCACACCAGTGACAAGATTCCTCAGTTTCCTGAGGTGCCAAGCGTTACGGATCAATTTTCGGAACTGAAGGAACGGGGCACGGGAGGTTTTTGATTCATTCTCCCCCTGCTCTCCCTACAGCTGCAGGAAGACAACACAAAAGAGACCAAGCTGTAGATCCGAGGTTACCTTTTGATGTCAGCTCGACATAGAGACCTGGTATAAAGAAACAAACTTTGTCAGGGGGTGGGTCCACCCTCCACAGGCTTGTTCACCTTTGCCTTGTGGATTATTGGGGTGGGTATGAGATGTCTATCATCCTCAACTCCCACTCAGTTCTCCCCTCCCCCCCTCAGCTTGGGTTTCTCTTTCATTCAACACTGTGATTCTTTTCCTTTTTCTTTATGTTTTTTTGTGCATTTTCTACGTTTATATTTGGCATCTCGCTCTCTGCACTCTTCTCTTTCATGACCAAGGTTATCTTCTTTGCACTTCTTTTAGCCCTTCTCTTCATCTATGTTTATTCTGTCTCACTCACACTGTTTTAGAAACATTTCCTTCAGCATCCTTAGCTCTGATCTCTGCAGGAAATGCTCTTATTCTTTAAACCTTCAAGCACACCTTTAGCCCATACAGAATGCTCGCAAGCACAGCCACACACACATTTTTCTTGTTACAATTAAGAGCCTTCCTGTTTTACTGGGCTGCATAAAAACCATCCTGTCCGTGTGGTCACAGGTCCTATTCACCACTCTGTGATTACTGTTCTAGCTCCTGCCTGCTCTGTTTAGCAGCCACACACACACACAGACACACACACATACACACACACACATAAAATGCCACATCCACAGGTAGCCTGGAGCACAGCAGAAAATCACTGTCGCACAACAAGGTAATATGTACCAGCTGTGGCTGGACCATGGATGATAATCTCCTATGTTCCATGGCCTTTCCAAATTCAGAGCTCCCACACAGGGATAAAATCCCACATCCAATCCTGAGGCAACTATGCCATTTCTTGGAAGAATATGAAGCCAAATTTCAGCCTTAAGGAAACTGCCTTAGGGAAGGTTGGGAAAGAAGGCTGGTATTTTGGTCTGAAGAATACCAAACATATGGAGTGGTTAATAGAGTTATGCTGATCTGTTTCCTGGCTTGTTTTACAACCACGTTTGCTTGGTTAAAATGTGGATTTTAGTGAGGGGTTACTGGTCCTTTATCTGCTTGGGAAGTTTGGTACCAAACTCATTTCATCATTGTTTGTATGTAAGGGGTGTACATCACATATGACATATACTGATAATATCTACCAAATATGGACAACATATGACAAATATGGATGATCCTGCACTGGCAAAGAGAAGCAGAGGTCACACGTCAAAACTCACCAGCAGGGACAGAATGTTGCTGAACACTGCAAAATGATAACTGAAAAAATACCACAGAGTTGAATCAGTACCTTTGTGATCTGTTCTGAACACTGTGAGCTTCACAGCAGTAAAATATACGGCAGGGCTACCATTTGGAAACTGCTTTTATCTGCGGGCAGTGTTTAAAGAGCCAAATATCTGGACTACTGAGGAACAGAAGAAGTAATATGGTTTAATGAGTCATCTTTTGCTCTTTTCCCTACAGTGGAACTGTTTCCATTTGGACAAAACCCAAGGACACCTTCAAGCCACAATGCCCGGTGAACATGACGATCCACAGCCTCTTGCAAGAATTAGGTTCGATTCTAGCTGGGACATAATATGAGGCCATATGAGGTTCAGGTTTAGTGAAATCACTGTTTCCTCGCAATGTTCCTGTGCTCTGAAATGACCATGCTCCGAGACACCCTGGTAAATAGACTGAAAAGTGATTTTATGAAATCTGTAATGAGGTTGCAGACCTACCAGTCTCTGCATGTATACATTATGCTTTTTGGGGTAGTTGTGAAGATCTGAGTTCACAGTTATTTTATTTCTTTCCTTTTTTTTGACCCAGCAGCACCGCCCTCTTCAGAGGATCTATAGTACTTTATTATTAATGATACATATTCTAGAAATATATGAATCCACAAGGTCTTTAATGAGAGAGACGACTTACAGAAAGAAAAATAAACAATTACTACAACAAAAATAAATAAAATCTGAAAAAAGGAAACATTGTGTATGCGTCTATGGCATTTGGCATTTATATATATTAAAGAATGTTAAGGAATATATAGATGATAACTATTAAAAATAATATTATTTGGTCCGTGTGTGTGTAGGAGGTGGGAGGTTTCTGGAAATGCCATTTATGAGGACTGGTTGTATATGTATATATTATTTTTAATATTATTAAGTATTGCTAACTTTTTGGAGGAGAGGTAATTGTACTTTAATGGGTTGTATTAATTTCAAGATGGATTTAAAAGTTTGCTCTTGTAGGAAATTGTTTGTTGACCAGCTTGAGCTAAATGTATTGTATTCATCAAAGCTGAAAGATGTTCCACTGATATATAATCTCTAAGTATGTTTTCCGAATGAGTAATGTTAGTAGTCCTTGTTTTCCAATTCATCAGGATTGGTTTGTTTGGGGGTTTTTTTGGCATTGATTAATGCTATGAGAAGTATTCTACTGGTTTCCATCTTTAATCTTACATCTGATATATCTCCCAATAGACTGGACTGGTTCAATAGTGTGACTAATTGATCAATAATTTTTTGCCAAAAGTGTTTTATAGGCATACAGTACCATATGACATGAGTATAGTTATCAGGGGTGTTTAGTGAGCAGTGTAAGCAGATTTATGAATCCCATTTTAAATCATTTTTGTCCAGTGCAGTGGACTTTGTGAATAATTTTGTATTGTATGAGGTGCAGATTAGTACTATTAGTCATATTAAATTTGTTTTTTAAGGATCTGTGAGCAGAAAACAGCAGTGGGAGAAATCTTCCTTCCATTTCCTACATGGAATATACACTGTTGGCAAGATACTGTTGGAGATATTAATGAAGTCTAAAATTGGGGAGGTAAGTTTATATGTTTGATCTTTATTTTTTATTTTTGAGCATATAAATGACTGTTGTAGCCATTTGAGGTACTGGTTACTCCCAATGCCGTATGCCGGGGTTCAATGTGAGAATGATGTAAGAAATATATATGGGTGTATATTTAGTTGGTGTTATTGAGACATTTGTGATTATGTAGTTTCCACCAAGCTGTCAGAGTGGCAGCTATCACTG
>NC_137504.1:27920000-27967500 GCF_041902795.1 Electrophorus electricus | reverse complement strand
ACATCTACCTGAATTAGGGTAAAGGAAGCGTGGTAGGAGACAGGAAGGAAGCATAAAGGACGGGCGAGAGAGAGTCCAACAGTTAAGGGAGAAAGAGAGCAATAGAGATAAAAGTAACACTTGGAAGAGATGTTTTGTGCCCAGTACACTCTTTACCTTTAGAAACCTCTAAAGCAGTGCTATGCATAAATGTGTGGTGCTATCAAACAAGCCTCAGATGTAACTGCCACGGAACGCTCGCCTCCCGCGAGTCACGTGGTTTGGCCCGCCACGTGCAGTGGGAGGATCTTTGTTTATTTGTATCCACGCCCGCACACCTGCACCAGGTTAGTGTTTTGTCTTTGTGTATATAAACCCGTGTCGTGGAGTGCAGTGCTGTTGGTCTTTGATATGTTTGCCTTTGTGCATGTTTCTCTCTGTATATGGTTGCCCTTGTTCACACTAGTTATATGTATGTAGATGTTCACCGTTTATGTCATGTGTGAGTGCCATTGTTGTTTTCGTTATATGTTAATAAATGTCTGTCCATCCTGCCCCTCACCCTGTGGCACACGGGCCATTACAGTCACACATGTAACTTCATAAAAAAATGTAAAAAAAAAAAAAAAAAAAAAAACATTAGGGAGAAAATTAGTTTTCAAAATACATGGAAACCAAAATGCTGACAATAGAAACAGGGATGTTGTGTTTTATATATAGGTATAATGGTGAACCAACCAGATCTTGTGTTTACAGACAGGAAAACAGAAGCATTATTAGATGTGACAATCCCAAGTAATTGAAACATCCAAAAGAAGGAATATAAGGAGTTTGAGAAATACCAAGGCCTGAAAGAGGTTGTCCCAGTGGTGATAGGAGAACTTTGGGCTGTGATTCCTAAGATAGAGAAGTGACTCTAACAAATCCCAGGAATTAAAACATTGATAGTCCAGAAAGGCACAGTTAGAGGAAAAACTGCACATCTTCAAATTTATCTTCAAGCCATTCCAAAGATTACACTCTTCTGGACTGAAGTGAATGTGGATATTCCTGGGATCTCCTGGAGCCACTCCTCTAGCTGAGTGGTTACAGCCTTAACATTTCTTAGACCTTCTATCACAGGCCTGCTAAGTTGAGGATGCAATGCAGTATTTTCACCATTCACAGGACTACACGCTTCTTGATGGGGATCAGTGTTATATTCTGAGGATGTGCTCAAGCCAATCCTCCAAGTGCCTCAATCACCACTGTGTTAGCATTCCACATTCTCACTATTTCCTCTTTCAGTCCCTGTTATTTTTACAACTTTTCATGGTTGTATCCATTATTTGGGACTGCCACTTCTATTAACACCACTGCTTACTGCATCTTAATGGCTATCAACAAGTCTGGTTGGTTTGGCATCGCTTGATTGTCTGTCTGCATTTGGGGTTCCAGCAGGATCTTAGCTTTATTGTTTTCCATGTTCTTTGAGGCTACTCCTATTTGAACTTTGGTCTTCCAGCTCACATATTTACTGTATATGACCCCTGTCACTTGTTTTTTTTTTTTTAGCAGTGTATGCTTTTCTCACCATATTTACATCTAGATACCTGTTACTAAATTGAGGCATTTTTGCAGAGATTGCACCTCTGATCTTGCCTGGTGTGATATATCCCTGCTTCAGGTAATCTGGTAGTTAGTGTTTGTTTTTGTGCTGCTATTATTGGTGCCACTGTGCTGACCTCAGGTCCTGCCTTTTGCAACTACTGATAGGACTGTCTTATTTTTCTTTGGATGTATTCATAGATGTTTCATCCTGGACAGTAGTGCTGTTCCCCCTTCTTTGGGCTGATGTAGAGCCTTTGGACATTGGACTTTGGGAGGAGTTTTCTATGCAGTGTGAGTTTTTGTGCTCTTGAATTTGGCTACTTCCAGTTTTTCTCTTGACTAGGTCATTGTGCCTCCAGTCATCCGATGACTGGCAGGGCATGTGTGCTTATGACTGTGATCTTATTTCTCCCAGGACATATGTGTTTATGGTTTTGATCTTATCATTACTATTCAATTGACTCTTGAAGACCTGCCTCACCTAAGGTACTCGAATGTAGCTGTCCTTCTGGTTTCTAAAACACGGATCCCATGTGATCAATAATCCCCGGGTATTGAATCCTCAGGTCTGTAAAATGCCCTTGTGGCAATGCTCAAAGTGGACTGCTACTCACTAGCCTGCAGTTAATTCTAGACAAGACAAGCAATGTTAATGCTACTCCAAGTAATGTTAATGCTAAATAATGATGATGGCCTGTCTCCAAAAGGGCACAAAGAGAATGCTTGAGTCAGACCATGACACATTAGAGCTTCAACCAGAACTAGTACTAAATGCAGGCCAGCAGCAACAAGCTTACATTTGCACCACTCCTAGCAGCGAGGAGCCTGTTGATGTAGCATCAGTAAAAAATACCTGAAGCTACCACAGCCACCTGTGATTTTAACAATAACAATAGTAAAGATGAATGACCTGATTATTGTTTCAAGGGACATATTTTTGTGTACACACAAATAACAGTACACACATACATAGTATCATACTGATATTACGTTATTAAAGTGTTTTATTGCTAAATGTTACATATAATTCAATGAATATTTTGGCAAATGTGTCACTTTGAGTAAATTAATGTATATTGTGAACATCAGAGATATCTCCTAGTACATTATATTCACTGTAGAAATTCAGAATGTAATACTTCAATACATACCAGTTAATACACCCACTAGCACGTGAATAAGGGGAGTACCAGTATCTTTTTTTCTCCACTTAAAGCACTGCCTTGTGGCAGTCTATTTCCCTCTGTCTTGATCATGACCACACCTGTCCAATCTGAATGACATGTATTTGAACAGAAAAAAAAATGTTTTCCTGTGAAAGTGACTATTATTTGGTGCTGAAATAGCTTCTAAAATATGCTTGGCATTTTAAGTTTAAACAACAATCTGGTGGAGAACATTTTGCGACTGTCACCACCTTATCGCATGGAGAAAACATTTTTAAGGCAAAGAACATCCCATGTTCAAGAAGGCCAGAAAAAAACCTGTTCTGCCAGAAATGTCCTTGCTAGCTAAAGACAGCAGTATGGCTCAAACATTCCCTACAGGGAGGCTTTTAAACATTTTCTCAGGCCTATGAAATGCCAAATATTTTGAGGACAAGCTATTGCTAAAGGTAAATTGAAGGAAAATGGAGCTTCTGTAACAGAGCTCCAGTGTGAAATGGACTGGATTCCCCTGCAGGGGCTGTGCATGCACTTTCCTCCCACACAGAGAACAGAGCCTGAAGCCTCTACTAAGCGAGGGACTTATTTCCCTATCCATCAGATGTCACGAAGACGAATAATAACTTGGCTGACCCTTGCCTGTCAGTGGCACTTTACATATGGGATCTACACAGTTGTGCATTTTCAGTCCTACAGATAACTTTGAACTTCAAACGAGGCCGGATAGATGCTCCCTTATTGGACAGATAGGAATTTGAGGCTTGTGTGTATTTAAGTGGTTATAGAGCAGACACAAGTAGGGTATTATACAGGAAGGACATTGGAGAATCCGCTTTATAGTTGCCTGTATACTGCACTGAAGCAGCTCTATCCTGTCTTAAATTTCACTGTGAGGACAAAAAGTTGTAACCATTTATATCAGCTCTGAACCTAAACCCTAGTGTCAAGGACATGTCTGAGGTGACTGACCACTGTTAACCAATATCATGTACTCCTATTAACTAACGTTCAATTACAGTTTAATTTGTTGTATCCTATTATATTGAAACTGTTGGATTAAAATATTAAAAATGAATGTTTTAACTAATGTTAAGTCCTAACTAACCTGTACAATTTTGATATCCTGCCGTATCTCATAAGATATTAAAAATGTAAACAATTGTTATCCTCAGAATTGATCATGGATAAGGTGCAATATCATGCATAAGGTATAATAAATAGAATCATAATCAGACTTTATTAAGACTGTAGCATCTGCAACATAAAAAGGAAAGAAGGACCCACAAGCTATTCTTACAACCTAAGTGAACTTATATTTCTTATTTATTGTTTATATTTTTTTCTTTTGTATTAGATCATGGACCTGGAGGAATGGTATTTTGTTTCACTGCATAATTGTATATAGCTGTAATGGCAAAAGCCTCTTGACTCTTGACTTGACTCTTGGCCAAGTATGTTCACACCTATATGACACTAGCTTGCAAGAGACAACATAATTTGTAGATTGTGAGTTCAGAGTTAGCTGTTGCATAAATAATGTGTATACTAGAGCTGTGCTGTATAATGTGTATATCTGAGGCCAATCTCACGATAAAAATCTATGAACCTCTCCCATGGTTGTGTATGCTCCAAACTTGGGAGTACACTGAATTTTTTATTTTTTTTTTAACCATTGATTCACTTCCACTCCATGTCCCTTCCAGGGCTTCGTATGGAGACATCTAATCTTCTTCTGTGCCTGTCTTTAAAATTCAATGTAAATTGCCCTGGAATTAAATTTTTGCGCCACCTTCGGTGTGTAAAGACTCAGGCTTTCTATCTCTCTATTGTTTTAAATGGTTTGTGGTTTTTAATTGTAGTAATTGTTTTTCCACTTTTTTATATCAAAAAGCCAAAGCCTATTATTTTATGCTGTGGCATTTTTTTGTAATGGGTGACTTGAATGTCTATTCAGGTTATTTATGAAAATTATTTTAAAAATCAGGATTATTTATTGCCCTAGACATCAGTCAGCAGAGGCTCACACAGACATAACATGAAAATATTAGTACCATAAATATATAACAGAATAGAAAAATAGTGCAGGTAATAAGAGAATTATCTTTTTTATGGTTGTACCTTTACTTAAAAACAAGTATAACATCTGAATACCTTTACCAGCCATGCATCCAGATAGACATGCGGATAGGATAAGCTCTTCACCCTGGTGAAGGCTCAAATACAAAAGGTAAAGGGAACTAGATCCAAATCCTCATAAAGCAGCATTGTGAAAATGTGTGCTGCCAAAAAGGTCTATATAAATAAAACGTAATTAAGCTGAATTTTGTATAAATCTTTACTTGCATGCATACGTGAGACTGAATGACAGTGGAAGGGGTGAGAGAAATGTTTGGGGTTAGAGGGGAAGGTGAGTAATTATTTTACACCTCAGAGCGATGGTCATTAAGCTTAGCTCTGGGCAGATCAACTCCCCAAGCTGACAAACGCTCATGGCACAGATTTTAGCTGGAGGAATTAAATACAGGATAAAATGATTGCTTGCGATGTCATCAATTATAAATCGAGTCAAGATGCAATAACAAGTCTCTGCAAGCTGCCTCTATTAAGCTGGCATTCTTGCAGTAATGGATATGGTTCAGCAGTTATTTTGGTGCCTGCCAAGTTGGAAGAAATAACTAAATAGAAAACACATTTTGTTTTGAAAACCACATCACCCTACACCTACCCCAGACTCTTTCAAACCACATATGAAAATGTAACATATTCATAAATTGAGTATAGTTTAATATGTTTTAAAGTATGGGAATATAAGAAAAACAAGAATATTGATTCACTTACTAGCTATTTAAATTTAAAACATGGTTTCATGCAATCTCCCAGGGTAATATAATACAATTTAACAACAGATGCATGGCTACAGAAAATTCATTCAGTATATAACTAACAACCTACATTTTGATGGTGAGTTTAAAAGTGGCAAAAATTAAGATATTAAGCCCCTGTTCAATCAAATCTTGGATAATCAGATATTCCCACTGCTCCTCTCTCTGGGGGATTTGGAAATGAGTGTTGATGCTTTTTGCTTTCTTAAGACCCTTTCGGTCCTCATTCAACTCTTCATCTATAGAAAAGGCAAGTCCAAATAACTGGATGAGAGAAAGAAAGCAACAGATGGAGATAAAGAAAGAGAAAGTAGGAATGCTGATGGCCTGCTTCTTTTAGATAGCTTTTCTCAGAATTGTAATGAGGAGTATTTTACAGTCCTCAAAAGGTCTCTCACACACACACATTCATAAATACACACACACAAACATATGCATACACAAACACAAGTAGGCAAATAAAAAAAATGCCACTATAAATTGCAAGAGGATGTACAACCAGACTAAATATATTAAATAGCACATCCACATAAATAGACACACTCACAGATGGTTAGAGGGTGGTAGTAACATCATCATTTTCTTCTCTGTTGAGACTAAACAGTGCTTAGAGTCAGCATGTCTTTTTGTTACACAGTAAACACAGCTGTGTGTGTGTGTGTGTGTGTGTGTGTGTGTGTGTGTGTGTGTGTGTGTGTGTGTGTGTGTGTGTGTGTGTGTGTGTGTGTGTGTGTGTGTGTGTACATGCCTGTGAACCAAACTAGTTCTCCTAAAGCAGTCATCCACCAATGGCTATCTTACCTTTCTCATGTGCAACAGTTTGTATGTTTGTTGATGTGTCATTTCAATTTGGTTTTGAGAACTGTAATATCAAGACTTCATCTTTTCTAGCAGCAGTTTCTATGCTTTTAGACAAACATATACATTTTATACATTGCTAATTAAAAGTAATGTGACTTAATAGAGTGTTTTCAGAGGACTAACAGACTGTAAAAACAGAGAATGGTATAGTTCACTGCATGGATATACAATATGAAAGCTATACCTGAACCTCCACCTTTCTTGCTTCTATAATTACCATATGTACATGATTCACATTCTGCTCAGCTTATGATCTACCATGCTAGCTGCACCTCCTAGCAAAACAATGCCTGCTTACATAAGTGTGTGTCTTTTTCTCCTGTGATTACACTGGATGCTGAGTGATTTGATGACCATTACCTTGCATATAGTTAAGCCCCTAGCTGTGGTCATAGTCTCTGTGCCTTACTGTATTTCCTGCACAGTAAAATTGTCACTGTGAGAACTCCAACCACCACTTCTGAGTGGACCCTTTCCTCAATGTAATCATACACCCAGCATGATCTATGTGTGCCTTCGTTCAGTGTCCCATTTTCACTCTTACTTTTTGCCTCTACACTGGAACATCAAGCTGAGCCTATACGTTCAGACTCAGGCCCACCCACTGGACTGGATGGACATGTTCCTAGCACCATGAGTCGACTCAAAGTAACTTGCTCTCAGACCATCTGTTAGGCCAAACTATCCATGTTACCATGTGACAGATCAGATCTATACATATTCCAATCTGCCAGACAAGTACATAATGAATCCATATTGTTAGCTCTCCCACTTTATCTACTGCTGATTTTGGCCATGGCAACATGACTTCAACATGCTCTCTCTCATGTTATCTTCTCATATTAACCAGTGTTTCCCAACTCAGACCTCAGCACATCCATACCAGGTAATCAGTGCTCTTGACTGTTTGGTTTAGGTGTGTTGGGAACTGGGACAGAGTGGAATTGCGGTCCTTTATTGGGTCTTCCAGAACTGAATTGGAAAATGCTGATATAGGCTATCTTGGCCTGGGCATGGTTTCTTTCACACTTAAAGTTATATTTTTCCTAGCTTTCTTCAGCATTTTATCATCATCAACAACTTAACAGCATCGGACACCTCCAAATAGAACAAATAATTCAAAACGGTGTCTTACCAGTGAATCTGAACCAAATGAAACCAGAACACTTTTGTAAATTGGCAGACCAATGTATGCAGTTCAGGAGGCAAGGTTAAGCATCTTGATTCAAGCACCAACTTATCACATTATTCCCCCAACCATCCCCCCCACTTCCCTACCCTAAAAAGAGAGTTTTGTTTCAAAACTCCACTACACTGCTGCATATGAGCATACCTGCCTCTACTATTCATTCTGTGCATAACTTTCATCTGATCCATGTACCAAGTGCCTTGAGATCTATTACTGACCCCCGTCTTTTCTCTTAATCTTGCTCAAAATCTTGCTTAAACTTTACTTTACCTATGCCACCATGCAGATTGTCTGTTCCTCAAATAAGATCCCATAGCAAGCTGTATTAACTAGCTAGGCAGTCCTAAGCATTTAGACACAGTAAAGGAAATAAGTCTGTTTTAATAAATCTGGAATTTGGTCAAGGTCATATAGTTGCCTTAAAAGACATTCAGAACTTTTGTTCCATGAAGTGCACCTGATGTTACCAAAGATGTGTGCTTGATTTCTACCAGTGGGTTATAGTAAAAACTTGACATGGCCGCTTTCTGTTGTGTTATGACCAGTTAATTCATTTGGAAGCCATTTAGCAGATTTAACCTTTTTTATTTGGAATAAACTCCACCTTGTTTATTTGCTTGGTTGGTGGGTTCTTTGTTGTTGGTGTTTTCCAATCACATCCTACGTGACTGTGATTTGCCAGAAAAAGACAGCATCCTTAAAGATGGCAGACAGATGTCATAATAGTGGCACCTTGCATCCAGGTGACAATTTTGCCTGGAATCTGAGGCCCAGTCACACCTCTGCGCTCACTCCGACCTCTAGTAAAACCCACCTCTTTCTCATTTCCCCGTATGTCCCTCATGCCTTATGGAACATGAGGTTTGTCTATAAAGTCGTGACATGTTGCTACAGTCCTTTGACTGTTGACAAAGAAAGGTCCAAACCAATCTCCTTTGTTTTCCCTTTTCCCTCTTTCATCACCCCTGCCCTGCTGCAGAATTGAGCTGACCAAGGGCTAAATATTACAATTCCCTGAGCAGCGCAGCACTCTGTCCATGTGCTCTTAAACAAGAGTCTAATGACTAGGCAGCAGCGCCATTTATTTCCCATGGCATTCTCCAATGGACCTCTCCAAGTGCTTATCACCACTTTACACTGCCTGCAATCCTGCGGCCCACACAGTCTTCTGCTCCCTTCCTCCCTCGTTCAATGAACAACGTTATTTGAGAAGAGTATTGGCAAGATATGGTCCGAGGTAACCATGGTTCAAATGTATCTATTTTTCAGAGCTTCTTTGCTTGGGTGATGTTGGAACCGTTCTAATTATTGCTATTTAAGGGCTTACTGTGATAACAGGTGCAACAGGATTCTGGGATCTAAATGTGCTCGTGATACACTCAGTGCTCAGCATGTTATTGCTTTTTTTTTGTGATTGCTTGTTAAGGACGTGTAATCTGATGACATGGGTATCCAAGTGTGGCTTGTTTTTGTTTTTGTGTGCATATGCATATATGTGTGTAGTAATTACTCATTAAACAGGTTTGTTCACAGAGCCACTTTATCCATTTTGTATACACCTGAATATTGCAGTTTTCCATGAGTAGAGATTATTAATTTAATTATTAGTGAACAATTTATACATAACACTTTAAATATCATGGTTGCTAAGAAATCCTTTTATATCTATTTTTGTTTGTATTATTTTTGCACCATTTAAAAACACAAACTGTCCATTATATTGTGGGAACATTTAGTTATTGGTCTAATATTATAAATTGTTCAAAAACACTAGTAACAATTTCGCCCCTTCTGGTATGGTGGCTTTCTTGGTTTGTTTCTAGTCTTCGCCCCGTCTTGTGATCCCCAACCTTCATTGTTTTCACCTGTGTTTTGTTTCCCCTATATATATATATATATATATAAGGGAGAGATAACACATGACAGAAACCAACCAAAACAAACACAGTCACATGACCTGGTAGCACCTGAGACCGAAACTGACACTGAGCCGCATTTTCTTTCTTCTATAAAATTTAGTTTTCAGAGATATAACACTATACAAAGTTTTCTTACAACAGTGACTTCTAACACTTTAACACTGTACAACCTTGTAGCGGTGAACATAGAAAGGACATGTCCATGGTTAAAAATGTCACTAATCAAAACATGGTCCTATACCATTGCCCCAAACCTTCTTGAAGTGTATCTCATTAAACACCAATTAGTCAGCGGCTGCACTTTTGAACACATACTGAACTCCACATTAACAATTCAAGTCTTTAGTATCTTCTGATGTGATGCATGCATTCAGCATAGGATCAACAGTACAGGAGCAGTATTTGCATGTGTTTGTGTGTTTGTGTGTATATCATGTTATCTCAAGACTAAGCATCATTTCAGTTAGCTTTCATTTTCCTGTTGACCCAAGACTATACACAGGCAATTGAACAGCAGAGATGTTTTCATATCAGATTACATCTCAGGGCAGGACCCTTGCTAATTCTGATGGTGGCGCACAAAGTTTAATTAAGGCATTACATTAGTTAGTGAGTTTGAATATAACGTAACAGCAGTATGGAGCATATTTACCCACACATACCCCAGAAGGCTCTGTATTTTTGAATTTGTTTGTCTTTCCATTTGTTTGCCTAACTTTTCTCCCAAGCACACTGTTGCACTGTTTCCCCTTTAGTATTCATTCCAATCTCTAAGCCTCCACCGGACTGACTTTCCTAGTTCTCACCCGTACTCCACCTCTCCTCATCCCTCTCTATACGTCTGGACATTTCATTTGTCAGGAACCTCCAAGGCCTTGTTTGAACCCTCTACGCCCCGCCCCCCCCCACCCGCCATATGTGACAGTGTAGTAGTATGATTAATACCCTCTACTGAAAGTACACACATACACACAGAATTGTTCTCATCTCTGTACTCGTTTTTGAATTTCATATGGACAGAGGCTCTTATCCATATATCACAGGCTTCATTAGGCACTCAGTATGTGTGTGTGTGTGTGTGTGTGTGTGTATGTGTGTGTGTGTGTGTGTGTGTGTGTGTGTGTGAGGGAGGGAGGGGGTTAGCAGGTTGAAGTGTGCATGGTTCATTTCCTTTTAATAATATGAAGATATGAAGTTTTAAAACATGTTTAACGTTTGCCATTCATCTTTTAGCAAAATGACCACTATTAAGTGAATTATCCTTACACAAACCCCAGAGAGACACAGAGAAAGATACAGAGAGTGTGAGTGTAGAACTTGTGTATGTTTGCCAAAGATCAAAAGGATCCAAGTGATTATTCCTCTGACATACAGCAATAATGTAATACAAGTGTTTACAAATCTAGTGTTAGTACACATAGCCACACGCCAATAAGAACTCAATCTTGTGACTCTGAAAAACAAGGCCTCTGGGTTTCTTTGGGTTTTTTTACACAAGTAAAACATTATATCTACAGTTTTCAAAAAAAATAAATATAACCTGTTTCCTGGAAGTAGAGTAGTATTTTTCTGGAGCTCAGTAGAGTCTTCAGTTGATACGCTGAGCTGACAGGGCCATTTAATCCATGACGAGACATTATTTGAGTTCACAAAAACAGCACAGAAACTGCAGAAAGCAAGCATGCTAAGGGCTTGCTTAACACCGTCGTAGTAATCTTCATTTTTGAGTGTTTTTACTAAAATTATTTTTAGTCTTGGTCTGATCTGCATCTTGAAGTTGAGGAATTTGGTTCTTGAGTCGAGTATGGCTCTTTTGTGAGTGGTCTCACACACATGTGCTCACCCACACACACACACACACACATGCACACACATATACACAGAGATTATTCTGACCACCTCAGCAGTGCTAAGCCATGCGCACTCAATTACTGGGTGGCTAAATTAAAAATGTGCAAATTGCAGCATAAATCTGGGAATGCGGGATGAATATGGAAGCTGAAGGAGGAACATTTTAATGAAGGCATTTATGCCTGGTAATGATTGTCCCTCTATCCACCCTTCAGCTTAATCAACTACCAGATAATGTTGAGAGAAAGAAAGAGAGAGAAAGTAAAAACATGTGGAGAGTTGCATCTTTATTTTATACAGTGTAATTTTAAAAAAGATCCAGCAGATTAAACACAAAACACAAAACACAAAAGATGAAAATGCCTGCCAATTCCAGAGCCTTCAGTGAGGAGCTCCATGATTTGCTAGTATATTAAATTCCACTTTCTTCATATACCCAGTCTGAGAGGTAATGCCAGACTACTCAAAGCCAGGGAGTATATTGCTTAGATGTGCATTTTCAGTTATTTTTGCATTTGTACTGTAAAATGCAAAAAGAATATGCAAAGGTTATAGATGAATTATTATAGTTTTATAATGTTTTGATTGATTGCTTTTACTTTTATTGGCACAAGACATGTCAGTGGTAGTTGTATCCAGTGAATCATGATATTATTTAATTCTGTTGCAGCAAAAGTCACATAAACATACAATATATACAATAAACATATACAATAAACAATATACAATATACAACATTTGATATAGGAGAATCATGTAAAATTACACAGGAATTTCCATTGTGTCTCCTTATAAATGGTGGAAATACTACAGACACACTTTAATGATGTACACTACTAAGAATAATTCAGTAACCTTATTGCAATAGGAAAAAAATCTGTTCTTAAAGCTGTTCCTAGAACTCTGGAAATGTCCTAGAAGGTGATGTGTGTGGTGTGTGTGTGTGTGTGTGTGTGTGTGTGTGTGTGTGTGTGTGTGTGTGTGTGTGTGTGTGTGTGTGTGTGTGAAACAACAAGCTTAATTTGTGGTGATGGCCAGTTGTGTAAAATTGTGAAATGGCTGAGTTCAGGAAGTCCATCTGCTTCAGCAGTGACTCTTTCAAATGAATTGGAGCAGGTAGTGAAGTGATTCAGCGCAGTCAAGGACTCACTGTGCCCAAAATCACCTTCTGGTATAACACACGTGAGGAAAAAAAACTAATTATGTTCTCTTCAAATGTACATGCACTTTTAAGATTTTCATGATCATGTGGCATATGTTTTCATGAAAGTGTGAAGAAAGTGTGTCTGTGTAATTCATTTTTTTGTAAGTAATTGATAAACATCAACCTATATATATTTTTTTGAATAAATAAATAAATTTCCTATGTCCATTTGTGTCTGTTTGTATTAGAGATGGATAGGCAGTCAGTGACACGCAGGCAAAGCGAAACGGAGCTCATAATTTGTCTCTCACTTTCAACATGAGCTCAGACCCATGCACTCTTCTCAGCCACAGCGAACATTTAGCAGATCCCCCAGTGAGATGCCAGCCCATTCATCTTGAAACCGATGTGAAGACATACCCCCCACACCGCAACCCCAATCCCCACCGCCCCCTGGGGCTTCAGGTCTGTCTAATGCAGAGGCTCGGCTGGACTGCCCATCTATTCTGCATGCTTCAGCGCATTATGGGAAATATCAAGCTTTGATATAATTGTAAGCTTTGGACATGCTAAAAGGCAGTCATGAAATGCAATTAGCATGCACCCTGCATATACACATTGTGTTATTATGGGATTCTACCTAGCAGAGACTGTACCCAAAAGTGCTCGAACCCTTTAAAATACAAACACAAAATGGAAGAATGACCCTTGAAAATCCTACTCAAGTATGTTCTTTTCTGCTATAAAATGTGTTCCTTTAAATGTACTATGACTGAAGCAATAATATACATATTATGTTTGGCATTTGACAATTTTTCTTGTTGATTAACAGTTACAGTTACAAATGTATCATTATGTGCTGACACATAACTTAAGCAAACCAAGCCAATGTCTCATGATCATTCAAATTCTTGTGCTACCAAATTATTGAAATTAGTAAACAGTATAACCATCAGCAGAAAAGACTTGTCACAATGACAGGCCCTTGGTGAACAAATGTCAGCACACTCTCAATGGGAACTGGTCTTTTTGTGAACCTTTCCTTGTTCTCCTTTATTCAAGACATCTACCTTTCAACCAAAATGCCATTGTCTTATGAGATATACATCATGATGTTGCCTGAAGGGTCCATTCATTTATTAATCTGGCAGGCAAAAGACTTTGGCCCACACACTTGCCATCCTCAGTCTTGTCTCAGACACTGCTCACTCAGCACATTGGTTCATTTCCCCTACTCCCACTCACCTGATTCAGCTTGTGTGGTGATCCGTAATTCTTTATTGATTTGAATTAGATTTATTAGGAAAAGTGGAATAAAATGTGCAAAAAAAAAAGAAAAAATACATTAAAAGTGTGAGACTGGAACTGCAGCAGTTTGTGTTACATTTTTAGCATTGCGTACGCTTCATATCGAGTGCATGCACTTGGGGCCAATGAAATGAGTAATGTCAAATTGCACTTGTTTAAATAACAAATATAGCAGAAGATAATGTTAATGTTGTGAATTTTAAATTTTTAATTACTTTCCATATGTGAAGATATGCAGCACTCACAGTGCAGCTGCAATACCAGTCTGTCCCAAAAGGGGGTGCCAATGTCCCTAACCCTAAGCTCTCCATTTCCCTTCATACTCCACCTCTGCTTTTATCCTTAGCTTGCACCTCCCTCTGTTACTCTGCCTTTTCCCTTTCCTTCCTGTGTGTGTGTGTGTGTGTGTGTGTGTGTGTGTGTGTGTGTGTGTGTGTGTGTGTGTGTGTGTGTGTGTGTGTGTGTGTGTGTGTGTGCGTGCATGCGTGTGGGTGTGTAGCAGAGTGGGTGGGTGTGCATGCATGTGTTCCACACAACTTTTTAGAGAGAAACACATGTTCAAGGTCTGCAGACTGTGACAAGGAGGGACCACTCCACATGAGAGCAGAAAGAAGCATTTAGAACTTTTTTACATCTTTCTGTTCCTTTTTTATGTATGTGAATGTGTGGGAATACTGCTGTGTGCTGAAGGGTCTGTGGTTCGTGGACTGCATGGTACTCATCATTGTGTGTACCACCTAGGACTGCAGGGAGGGACGAAGAATCTGGGTGAAGTAAACCTGCTCTCATCATTCAATGGAACATTTAGCCTGAACTGTGAAGCATGTGTACACATGCATCTAAATGTGTCTTTGTGTCTCAAAAAACATGCTGTATTTAATCAGAAGTTTATTTTCATATATTTGAGATTGAACTTGTGTCTGGAGGCACCCTTCATTACTAGGTCTTTTGTTCTTTGCGCCTGCTCTGTCCACTAAAGTCGCTTGTTAGCTTGCTCAGCCGCTTTTGTGCAGAAAGGATGCATTTGCGTGTCCTCTCCCTCCTCTTTCTGCTCTTCATCTCATACCCCTGTGTCTTTGCTGGGATGGACTCCTGTCACGACGAGCATGGCACACCAAGCCTCTGCATGCCCAAGTTCGAGAATGCGGCGTTCAACCGCACCGTGACTGTTTCGAACACTTGCGGCTCACCGCCTGAGGACTACTGCATGCAGACGGGCTCCACGCGCTTATGCCATCACTGCAATGCTTGGGACCCCGAGACCAGCCGCAATGCCACCTACCTGACGGACTTCCACACTGACGAGGAACCAACCTGGTGGCAAAGCCAGTCCATGTTCTATGGGGTGCAGTACCCCAACTCTATCAACCTGACCCTTCACTTAGGTAAGAGTTTCTGAGAACTGTGGATGCTTCTTATGTTATCCTCTTACCCCAAACAAAGGAAACAATTTGCAAGAACCCCCAAATATGTCTGTTCCTATAAACATGTAAACATCCTATTCAAATGTTGAAAGGATTGAAGCCATGGATCAGTTTAGTTTTTAAAGACCAATGCTCAAATTGGACAAATTCAAATGCAGAAATTGTTTTGATGTCTCTGAAAAAAAAGATGTTAACAAAGTTAAGTTCTCTACAGCTTGACAATATAACTTTCTTATGTGACCAAATTTGAAGCAGGGCATAAAGCAGTTAAGTTATACATTTCACCAGCTAAACCTTTAGGCATTGCAACTGCTCAACCAATTTTACAATGACTCCAAACATCTTAATTAACCTAACTGAAAGCATAGAGTTTGGAGCAATGTGTCTGCATGTCAAGAGTTCTATATCCATCTGTTCCGATCAAAGTGCCCGCAAGTATTAGAAAAGCACTCAGGGGAAAAAAACATATTGAGTTCTATGAGATGACTGACATGGTTACTAAAAACACCCTCTTTATCAGTGAAGATGAAGCAGACACATATAAAGCAGAATGTCGGTTCACCTCAGTGCTGGTTAAGCACAGAGAAGAACATCTACATTCTTTAAATCACAAGATGCTTCAGAGCATTAAAAAAGCCTTTTACCTTAAAGATAACAAGACTTGTCTATCTATCAAGCTATACTGTAAAAAGCAAAGTGTGTGAGCAAACACTTGCCATGCAATAGTCAATGTAAAACTGTGGTTTGCAAAAGATAACAATATAGTGAAGTTTCAAACTTGTATCCCCTCACCACATCGTTGCAAACTTGCCTGAATGATTGCAACCTTGTTCATGGAACCATTAGCGTTCAAAGGGTCTTTTTCCGACTGAAAGCGTTAAGTGGTTGGAGCATAAAAATGCATGGTGATCACAAATGTGCCTGTCCAACGGGAACATGGGAAAATAGCCAAGGTCTTGAAAAGGACTGTGTGGCAATAATTCCACTGTTTATTGCATACTTGTTAGGCAGTGGGCTGCAATAGCGAGTGTCAAGCCCACTTGACCCCTGTGTGGTAGGGGTATGTTAAATCTGTCTGTTCATTTGGCAAACGTTGCTTTGTGATTGTATTTTTTATATTCTTTTTTTCACTGCTCTAGTGTGCCCAGGTCAGGCTAAAACTTAGAAATGTATAATAAACAAATACAGATTTGAACAAAATAAAAATCCCAATTGACCTTAGCGATGTATATTGTGAAAATATATATTTGGTAGCACAACTTCAAATATGTGTCTAGAATGTCTCCATTATTAATCTGTTTCTCTCCCATTGATTTAGACAGTCAGCTCATCTGCCAGTTTCATTAACCAATACACTTGAAAACACATGCCCAAATTTCCCCTCATGTATCTTCACAGGATAACAAGTCAGGGATGGGGGCCGACACCTTCGTACGGTCTTTAAGGCTTCCCCATCTGTCAGAGGCAAAGAGTGCACATCACTCTCCAGGACTTCTGCAGTCACCTCTGAAATTCTGCTGGTTGGAAGTCGGAGATGTGTTTCAGCAGCACACGGAAAAGGGTTTGGAAGGAGACAGAGGGGAGAATGATAGCATTAAATGTCATCTGTTTGAAAAGAGAAGAGCTAAATAACATAGTTCTAGCTGGAATATTGTGTAGCAGGGAGCTGTTATTGATTTGAGCAGGACTGAGTGGAATGACAGCTCAGGGGCTGTGAGCCAAACAGGAAACCAAAAGAGAAAGCCTTCCACCCATCTGTCTCTCTCTCTTTCTCTCTTACCCTCTCTCTCTCTCTCTTTATCCCTTTCTCTCTCATGGCTGGTTTTACTTTTCTCTGATCCCCAGATGGGTTGCTGTTGGGGGTCTATGTTCAGGGCTCTCTAGCTTCCAAACCAAACAAACTACATCCTAGGCACGAGCACACACACACACACACACACACACACACAGAGAGAGAGAGAGAAAGAATGTGTGTGTGTGTGTGTGTGTGTGTGTGTGTGTGTGTGTGTGTGTGTGTGTGTGTGGGCGTGGGAGTGAGCGAGGGAGTGAGTGAGGGAGTGGTAAATAAAACACTATGAGGAAGAAGACAAAACACAAAACTCAGCAGAGGTCTGGTGGCAGAGAATTCAGGTCAGGTCTTTCCCACACATGCACACACACACAAAAGCAAGCACACAGACTTTCAAAGGAAGGTTCGCCCATCTGGTCTTCATTGAGGTTTTCCTTCAACAACATTCTAGGAGCCAATATGAGAGGCAGATGCCATGTGGGGCTTTTTAAGATTTTCAGTCAAAGACTAAGGACAACATTATGCAATCCACGCAAAGTGAGATGGTCTCCAGCCACCAGTGTCTGATTCACCAGCATTTGATCTGTAGATACTGCTGAATGGCCAAGCATATGCAGCAGTTCTGCTTGTGGCCAGTTAATTACTTTATGTCTGGTTCTACTTGTTTGTTTGTCTGTCTGTCTGTTCACCATTTCCATCTCTGTAGCCACAGATATAATGTTCTAGTTTCACATGGATCTTGGACATTTCGATATATATGGTGATTGAATTGCTTAGCAACCTGAGACTGCCCAAACCTGAGAGATGGGAATGAGATGCTATCAGAATACCTGCACTTTCTGCTTATGTATTCCCTTTGGCTTTAGACATAAACAGTATTAGTTGCCTGAGCGCGTCATCTGTAAATATTGAGTCTGGTCAAATGTTACACACACACACACACACACACACACACACACACACACACACACACACACACACACACACACACACTAGATACTTCACACACATGGTCAGTTTAGTCTGCTTGTTGTGTTTGGAACAAACAAGGGTTATTCTTTCTAGTGAAGCTCCATACACTGCTAACTGCAAAACATTCCAACACACCCACCCTACCTGAAGCTACAGAAGTGGCCCATGCTGACAGCTTCTTCATCACAGTGATAAATCTGCACTCTTCCAATTCATCCCATTCTCTCCTTTTGTTCTTCTCTAGTCAGGCTGAATATCTTGTAGCCCAAGATAAAATGATGCCTGTGTGTGATTGCAGCTCTCTGTGAGCGTGTGTGTGCATGAGTTTGTGTGTATGCATGTACAAAGAAAAGCTTGGACTCAAAAAAGCTTGGACTCAAAAAAGTTTGGACTCAAAGTGTTTTCAAACGAATGCCAAAGTCGGCCAGGGGATGGGAAGAGGGATCACAGATCAAGGGTGTCCCTTTATGACGCTCTCCTGCAATTAAACAAAAGTTTGGTTGTATATGCTGAAGTTTGACAGTGCCCAAGAATGAGTAGAAAGAGTCATTAAATGCACTCACTACCCTCCAAGTTCCAATTACTTCCAAACAGCAATTAAGTTTAGCCTTATCCAGGTCTACTTTTTGGAGAAAAAAAACACATCTTCTGAAAGAAACAGAGAGATAAAGAGAGCTAGAGAGAGATCTAAGTAAAACCGTTAAATATGAATTGAGCATATTATTTCCATCATGGAGTATTAGCTCTCTTCTTTGGACAGGCTTGGAAATCCACTCTGCTTTTTTCTCCAGCAGTCCAGCTGACTCTTGATCACTTTCAGTGGCTCTGCCCACCTGCTGCTCTTACCCTTTTGCCAGTCAATCACGTCCCTCCTTCCTTTATCATATATACATATAATAGGTTCAAAGCTGTTGTAGTCAAACCTTCACATCTGTCAAGAGTAGGACGAAGCCCGACAGCCTAAAGTAGTCGGCAGTATTACTAAAGCCTGTTTCTCTGATTTTGAAGTAGCTACTTCTTGAGAGTACCATGTACACGTTGATCACAGTGGTGATGCAAAGTGGGTGCTATATTGGATGTTCAGCAGGGCTCCTTCCTGTCAACTGTTTCGCGTTGAGTGACAGACCAGGCTTCAGCAGGAGGCAGCACTGAACTTCACTCGCATGGTGTAGTTTCATGGCCCCTGCTGGAAGGTGGGGTTACCTTGGCCTACAGTTCCCATAATTCCATTGGATGCACTATTATGTCTGTGCTCCTCACCAACTCATGATGGAAGGTGGTAGCGCCGTCCTCATTTACCATCCTCCCAGCCAGACATGGAAACAGGAGACAACCATGTTTAAATATCTTACGATCCGTACATGGTAAACAGTAACCTCCAGCAGAGGGACAATAAACTGAGACTTATGACATGTGCCATGCAACTCATGAAAGATTAAGAAGTGCAGATGTTCTATAAATCTTTTAAGAGATTTCTTCACAGGGTGCCTGGTCTGTTCTTTCAGACTTTTAGATTAAGGGGCTGAATAAATCATGTGAGGTTGTGAGATCATGTGAGATTGCCTTAGTTGGTGCATTCAGAAATACTCTGGTTGCTTTCAGAAGGACATATCTAAAGGAGATATTAGTAGTATCTAAAGAAATTAAACCTGACAATTCCAAAAGGCCAAAATAGTTCAAAGCTATTTGTCATACCATTGAGACTTTATTTGCAGTCCCACGGTAAACTATTTTCCCCGTCCAAGCCTCAGTTGTGCTGAGGGTAAGACTTAGAGAGTATTTTATCTACTCTCTAAGTGTTCCATAAGAAGGCCTTTATTGTGTTTCACTGAGTCTGAAATTGTTTTCATTAGGTCTGGAATTGAAAGTTTGTTCTTCTAGCCACTTCACAAGGCATCAATAACATTTTGAAAAACTCAAAAACATTCTTAATTTTACTGTATTTATTAATATTGTATATAAATGTACACTTTATCTTAGAATTATTTATGCTAATATTTTATTATTTATTATTATTATTATAACATTAATATATATTTATGTTTCATTGTTTTTTTTTCATGCAAGCAAACATTTATGGCCTAGAAAAATCCCTAATAATTTCAGGCATGACAAGGAATTGTGACACTTCAGCGTGGCTCAGGATCTCTCATTCCATCTCATTCTCATAAACCTGAATACAATCTTTCAGGTACCTCTGTTCACATCGTGAGCATGTGTGTGTGTGTGTGTGTGTGTGTGTGTGTGTGTGCGTGTCATTTTGTGTGACCATGTAACAAATTAGCAGTTGACATTTCCCAAAGGTTCCAAAAGTTGCGACTCATCATAATGCTGTCAATTTTGTAATATCACGGCTTTGACCCACATGATCTTGCATGCGGTTTTCTGATCAGGAGCTCACACAGAAGCCCCTGGAGAAGTACCTAAGCTTTTTATTGAACTGGAAAGAATATCCATGCTGACAGCTCAACTACCTAGCCAGGAAGCAGATGTCCAGCTACTTCACCTCAGAGTGGACATAGTTTCTCGAACCAATTTGGGTGGCACTGCAGACAGCTTGTAATGCACTCCCACACTCCCACTGTAGATGGATGGAAATAATGGCTTAAACCTTGAATGAAAACTGGGACTTACTGAATAAGATGCAACTCAGTCGCTTTGGAAACATTAGCACTGCCATCGGTACATTAAAGTATTGTGATGATCTTAGGTGAATGATACATATGGCTAAGCCTTGATACCCTTTGACAAGGTGGGTTTAGGTACCATTTGCCAAAGAAACGTATCTACCTTTAGGCTAAAATTACAGGCCATGTGAGCCTATGTTTAGACAGAAGTGTTTAGTCAGCAGTCCAGGCTGAGTATGTAAACCACCTTGAACTTTATGTATTCTGTCTCACCTTGGAAAGTTTCATATCCTTGGCCTTACCTGCTCTGACACTTTAAGCATCTGCCCTTATGTTCTAATGCACAGGATTCAAGGGGGCTTGGTAGTTGTGTTTTTATCACAAAAAAACCTGCAATCTCTGAAAGAACAAGCACGCATTCCAAAGCATGTTTCAGATTTCTGTAGTAGCCGCCTGATTGAGGAGGTTCCTGAGCTACATAACGTGGTTCACTCTTCTCCAGCTCCTCAGAGATTAATCTTGGTGCTTGTTTGTCAGTGGTTACTATGACTTAAGGCAAGAATGAGGCCTAGGTATATTTTTTCAAGGGACGACCTTCGCTGTTTCTGAGTTGAAAGGATTTTTATAAAGAAAGAAGATAAAAAAAAACCATTTATTCTTGCTTCTGTGACATCATCAGGATGAAAGTTAACTCGCTACTGAATGTTCTGCATATGCAGTGATCTCTGTATCAGGACAGAATTTTTTTATTTGTCCCCAGTGTTTCTCCCTATTTTAGTCATATCTAATTCCCACCCATCAGGTAAGTCTCCCCGTCACACAACAGCTACCATCCAGCAAGTGTGAGGGCTGTTCCACGCTTCCTCCAAGGAACATGTAGCCAATCACTGCATCTTTTCAAGCTGCTGCTCATGCAACATGAGGGGACGGTGTAACGCTATCCACCTCCTTCTGATGCCTGACCTCACAGATGCCCATGATTGGCCATATTTCACTGAAATTAACAGGGGAGAGGGAATATACCCCCCTCCCTCCCTGAGAACACAGCCAGTTTTGCTCGGTCAGGCTCATCATCAGGGATCAAACTTGGATGTCCTCATTACACTTTTCTTGTTGCACTACTCAGGAATCTCTGTACACCTGATCTCTGTACATTTATAGAAAATGACCAACCGTCCCCTTCTGTTGTCATCCCTCTCGCCAGGTAAGGCCTTTGAGATCACATACGTCCACTTGAAGTTCTACACCAGCCGGCCTGAAAGCTTTGCCATCTACAAGCGCACATCCGAGGCAGCACCTTGGCAGCCATACCAGTTCTACAGTGCTTCCTGCCAGAAGACTTATGGCAGGGATGCCAAGGGCTACATCCGGCCCGGAGAGGAGGAGAGGACAGCACTCTGCACGGACGAGTTCAGCGACATCTCGCCGTTGACGGGAGGAAATGTGGCCTTCTCCACTCTGGAAGGAAGGCCCAGCGCCTATAACTTCGACCAAAGCCCGGTGCTCCAGGTTTGTGTGATTTCAGTGTTGCTATGACGTGTGGGAGGTGTGCTGAATGTTGAGCTCATGTTCTGTTAGGTGTCTCTTATTATCCACTTCATTCTCTCCAACAGTCACATGGTAGGTCGGCTTTTTGGGAGCACTTTTTGAAAGTATTGGGAAGCAATACTAGGAAATGCACTTTTGTATTTACAGGGAAAACACAAAAAGGTGCACAGCTTGTATACATCCTGGCAGATATATTTTCACAATGAGTGAAAGTCTGACTAGAGCAGAAAAGTTTAATAGAGCAGATATATATATTTTGTTTTTATATGAATTTATTATTTAGGAGCTGATGTGTTCACCATTGCAGTTCTAAATATCATATACAGGTTGCTGGTGGACACCTTTTGTAGTAACTGTTGTTATACTGCTTGGTTTGGGCATTTTTGCACTAAAACACATTTGTCTTCTGTGCTGCCTTATCTATAATACAAGTATTACATCATACATAGTCAAAAGAACCTTAAGAAAATTTGTTAATTAAATCTGCTCAAACATTGACCTCAGCTTTACAGAGCTGTTTACAAGACAACTGGTTTATCACTGCTTGTTTTTACATCTTCACCATCCAGTAATTTAAGGAGTCTAGTCACACGTGTGTGCACGTGTGTGGTGTCGGTGCATGCTTGCACTTTCTCTTCAGTATCTGTTGTCAGGTATATGCAGTTTTCTTGTGTATAGAATTTTCCACACTTGGAATATTTACCCTCCTCGGGTTCATAAAGAGACAGCAAGGAAATACTTTCCCCACATCTGGCATGCACACACACATACACAAACACATATTCACACACACATGCGCACACAGAAGGTCATGTTGATGTGAACTTGAAGCTTGCGGGAGCATTTCATCAGGGCAGATTTAGGATCTCTGTCTAGCTTACCTGACCTTCATGGCAGTCTAAGACTGAAGGGCAGTAGTGGGCCAAGTCCACCATATTTGGAGACATAGGCACCCAGCACCTTTCAGCCACAGATTTTACACCTGCACCTTCCAGTCAGGAAGATACAGGAACCGCCATCAAT
The DNA here is from genome assembly GCF_041902795.1 of Electrophorus electricus. Lineage (NCBI taxonomy): Eukaryota > Metazoa > Chordata > Actinopteri > Gymnotiformes > Gymnotidae > Electrophorus > Electrophorus electricus. The sequence goes on along the minus strand of NC_137504.1, from coordinate 27,944,228 downwards.
TCAAGGAGGGAAAATCACACAGGGCAGCTGAGAGCAAGGACACAGCGGCAACGATGGTCTCTCATATGAAAACGTATAACAGCATGGTCAGGCACAAAAATGCAAAACCCACACAATAGGAACAAATAAATAACACATATACAGGCAAATAAAAAAGGGGAAAATGTGTCTGCACACACAGACAGATGCCCCCCTCTCTCTTTCTCTCTCTCTCACACACACACACACACACACACAAGCATTAACATGGTGGGGCGCAGCACCCAGTGAGCAGTCCTCCATTATAAACCCAGATGGGATTCTGAAGGCTTAACCATAACCACTTTATTCAGAAGATGAAATACCCCTTTCACTTTCTCTCACTCCCCCTCCCTCTCATACACATCCCAAACACTCACCACACACACACACATGCACACACACTTACTTCTCTTTCTGTCCTTCTATCTCCTCTTCTCCTATCTTTCTCCCCCCCCCCCCCCCTCATCTCTTGGCCACTCCATGCCTCATTTCTGCTATCATTCTACATCTCACTTCATGGCTGTCTCTCTCTCCCTACCTCAGGCTCTTGCCAGCCACCATTCCCTCACAGTGGATTCCGTTTCCACATCCACCACGCTGTACTTCTCCAATCTGTGGCTCTGGTGCCTTTGCTGTAATGTAGCTGAATCTCTGCCATGCATTTGTTTGTCACACGTCTTCGCTGTTCTTCAGTATGATACAAGTTAAAGTCATTTACTGGATGGGAATGCGCATGAACATTCAATTTACTGGCAAGAATACCCCCTACTGATCATAAAGCCAATCCAGCATGAAAGATGAAGCTAGGGTGGCACTGGGTGAACAGCTTGGGGTATCTGATATGCACACAGACCTTGGAGTGGTATATATGTGAAATGGAGCACGTGCCGTGTTCGCTGTATGTAGAGACACCCATTAGAGCCTAGAATGACTGGACTTAACCAATCTATGAGGTAAGAGTAGATCTGCAAGAGTTTCCTGTCTGAACTTTCTCATTCATCGACCCTGCCATTGCTTTCATGTAGGTTCTGCTTTGTGTATTCCTTTTCACTGACAACTTGATGGGCAGTCCACCAAACCTACATGAATCATCCTGTTGCTCATAATAGCAATTTGATAAAATGGAGCTCGATTCGCAATCTGCAGAAGTGTTGAACACAGAGAAATTAGTAGACACCGTCGCGCTCTGCAACGCACTTGTGCACTTGGAGTGCACTTTGTGCCATTGACTGAGGCTCAGTCAAGTGTGCACTTTGAACATGAATGCATGGGATTGGAAAAGCAGCCCCTATGTCTCACTGCATGTTACCATTCAACAAACACAAAGCATGCTTACAAAGTGAGGCTCCAAGGACTGTAATGCTTTTCATGCTGTTTTGGCTGAGGGCCATGTGTACGCACGGAAATTATAGCATGTTTTGTGCATGTTATCTTGGCTCCAGGGTCCCTAGATTGGAGATGTTTAACTGACCACCTGAAGGACCAGAGTGTACCACTGATCAGTGATCCCCCTGCGCAAACATATTTCCTACATCTTGCAACGAACTGATGAATGATGCATGTTTGAGCAGTGAAATCACCAAACTCTGTTGGACTCCAAACCCTGAGCTGGGTGCACCTGTCCTAGAATATTTGGATGGATGAACATTATGCTGGACAATGAAGGCATGTCCAGTATTTGGATCCTTGAAATGCTCCACAGAAGGATTTCAAGTAAATACACTTCAATGGCTTCAGGAAACATGGGCTCTGACATAATGTGATGTGTGTAGCCATAAGCAGTACCCAGTATTTCAGTAACATTGGAAAAACAGGCATTATCAGACTGGAGTCATGGGGAAGTGTTATCTAACAAGGGAGAAAAGGAGCCATTACCTGAAAATGGATCTTCAGAAATGTTCTGCTTTTGTGTGCAGTGTTGTCACCCGTCTCATTAGCCCTGAAGACTAAATAGCTGTACTTTGGCCTGTCCCACTTTAGCTGGACTGTGGACTTTTTTGTTTGTTTGTTTGTTTTGTATGAAACTGGACACTTGTTGATTTTAAGATCAACAGACTGTCACCAGAGACTGGTTATTAGTGCAAATGTTCAGACAAAGAGTGTTGAATTGTAAAGCAAAAGTCATATCAAAGATAAAGATTAGTCTGCTAGCCATATACCTACCTGGAAGCATCTAATCACAAAGGTGCCATATGCTAAAAACAAAGGCGTTATTATTCAAATGAGACTTTCTCTCTTATTCAAATGAGACTTAGACATAGCCCTTTCCCTGCTACCAAACAGAACACACTTACAAAATGTACGACAATATCCAGCTGTGCACACCGCGCATTAATTAGCCCTGCTTGCAAATATAAAATGCAAATGCATTGTGCATCGAGCAGATTCAGTAAGATGGATTACTCTTCATGTCTAGATTGGAATCCGCAACCACTCTCAGACAACCATGCGGCCATCTGAGCGAGAGGCAGCTTCATCATATATGCACTGGAAGCTGGAAGAGTTATCACAGAGTTATCATATGTGGAGTTATCACATTTGCACAGAGATAAGTTGGCTATAGTAACTGGGCTATGGTGAAAAACGTCCCATAGGTGCTATGACCCATTAATGCCAACTAATGTCTTGTAGCACCAGGCCTGACTGTGATCTCTAAGGAAATGGAAGGCAGGAAGCTAGGAGGAGTAGCTCTGGGTGTACAGGGTCCAGTTTTTGACTGCCTCAGGCCACCGGGCTTGTGTGTATTCATGCATTGTAATATCAAGTGCAGCTGTGGTACATAACACCTCCCCGGTTAACCCTACAAATAGTACGTTCACTTAGCAAAAAAGACAGTGATAATGAAGTGTGGAGGCAAATGTACTGTGCAGACAGGGACATGCTGCTCTGTCACATTGTCCCCCCCCGCACCCTCTCTCTCTTTCTCTCTCTCTCCCCTTCATTTACCTTTCCGTGCTTTATAAGCACTGATGTCTTTGTTGTGCAATTACACAGAGCTCTGCAATTACACATAGGTTTTAATGAGGCTCCTCATGCAAGCGAAGGTAAGTACAGTGTTTTCGTTTTCTTTCAGAACCTGCGCTTGTCTCCCAATGCCATGCTACAGTGTGACACATAATCGCAGTTCTTCGTTTTTGTGTCAACACACTTTGTGTAGGCTCCACCCCCTCCAGCATGCTCACATTTGATTTGATCAAAGGCATGGCGTCGCCCTCCTCTGAAGAGTTGGCCTGGACCAGCCTGACAGACGCCTAAGCCTCCTTCAAAAGGAATTGTAAAAGTTCACCCCACATGTCAATGTCAGTATTATAATGTTAGATTTTGCTCGTTTAAAGTGACAAACCAATTAAACAAAAATCGTTACTATACAATCATGGTACACCTTTATGGAGAAAATGGCAGATGGATTGGAACATTGCAATGATGAAAAGAGATGTTACATGGAATAAAGCTTATGAGCAATACTATACACACACAAAGTGTAATACTGTCTGGTGTTTCATAAAATCATACCTTCTTAAAAGTTCAAACTTCATGCATCTCTCGCAGTGGTAGTTTTGATTTACTGGTCACTGCATCTGACTCTGTGACCATACTTATCACTGATTTCTGAAGCAGGGCTGTAATGTAAATCTATGAACCATGGTGAGTCTGCAAACAAAAGGCATCTGCAGACGGCAGGCATTCTCAGACGTGTTCCGGATCTCGTAACGCTTGTGGAGAAAAACCCGGGGGGGAAATAGCCAATGGGAGGCCAGGGTTTGCAAATGGCTACATGCCTGAACTCCGCTTAAGCAACCACCACACACATGCTCACACACACTCTCACACATACACACACAAACACAAGTGGCTGAGCCGAGGGCGCTGGCAGACTTTGTGGTCTTGTCGATATGACTTTGCTGTGGACGTGCAGCTTTGGTGACTGTCAGCTGCCACAGCATTGTATCCCTCTCACTTTTGCCCTGACCTCTTGCTGATCCGCTCTTTTGGTTTCTCGCCACTTGCGTGTTTTGCGCGCCTTTGAAATTGCAGCCAGACTTTTTCCTAATGGCTGCCCAGCCTGTACATTTCTCCCCGGCAAGCTTCCCATTGACACACTCATTATGGAGTGGCCCCAGATCGATGAGCCAGCCAGTTTACACACAGGCGGTGACAAATCTTTTTTTTGTGCGTGTGTCCACACCAGAGGACTCCCTCCCCTTCTCTCTCTCTCTCTCTCGACACATGCTTGTTGTTCTTTCTTTCTGCCAAGTCATTTTAACGAGTAAACGAGAGGGCCTTGAGATCGACTGTCTGTGCTTCCTTCCACAATGAAAGCGAGATCAATGAAGTCAAACCTTTTCATTAAAAACTTACCTGCCCCAATACTTCTCCCTTCCCTTCTCATATACAGTATATGATATGGTAGTGTGGGGGGGGGGGATGCGGGTGAAAAAAGGTCACTTGGGCCTTGTTCTTCTCTGGCCAATCTTTGCCCACGAAACAGTAATGCATGTCATTAAAGACATCTGCCTCATCCACAAGCTCACTGTACACATTAACGTTCATTTTATATGCATACAGTAACTACAATCTAGTTGGTGGCCCATCAATTGGGATGCATACTTTGGCTTAAACGCCTGCCCACAGACCACTGCTGATGGCCCATTCTCAACACAACATCAACTCTGACATGGTAGAGGGAATTGTGTTGGTACAAGATTTCATCAGGTTATTTATGTTTCTGTGTCACTGCTGGGTTGAGAGCGGTCTACCAAAAACATGGAGCTAACACCAGTCCTGTGGTCAGACACTGAGCACTGAGGAATGGGTATAGAATGACTACCAAATTGCACATGGCAACAGATACACACTGTAGATCCATGAGGAGTTTCTAATAAAGTGAAGTTTCTAAGAAGTGGCTGGTGACTCTGCATATAATGTGTTGCAACCCATCATGTGTTCTGCACATAATGTGTTGCAAACCTTACAGGTTCCTGAGATGCTCTTTGAAGGTCTTAGTCTGGTTCTTGTCAAACTTGGACTCAAACTTGGTACAAATGTTGAAAGTCTTACTTGTGGAACCACCATGGTGGGACAGTGATGGGAAAACACCCAGTTCCAGTTTAAATGTTGCAGTGTTTAAAGGCAGACGAACTATAAACATAAGTGGAAAGGTTAGTGTTAGCTTCCTCACATACAGAGCGGAAGGAGCCTTGCCCAGTGTCTCACGTCTGGACAGGCTGGCCTCATTTCATAGTACTTACAATCCAAGTCATGTGTCACACGTGACCACATTTATGCACGAAACATGACAGAGGTGATGGTACTGGAGTGGTTATGGAGCTAGCACTGTCACAAACAAATCAGTCATCCACAAAAAAAAACTGTTCATTTCCATTTTAATGGGCCTCAGAACTACAGAAAAGATGCCACAGAAAGATGAAGGAAATGCAGAAGTTTAACACGCTATTCTAAACCATGCAATTTAGCTGTAGGAAATTGCCACTTTTAAAAGAGCTTCTCTGAGGAATCATATCACTATCATACTGCTACATCAGTGCAATCCCTTCTTTCTAACTTGCTTCACCTGAACCTCCACAAACCAGTGAGGAGCATCTGGGCCCAGCCAGAGGCACAAGTTGGCACACTGCATGTGCACACATGATGCGTGTGCTCTCCTTAAGACTTTGTCAAAGCGCACATTTTTCATCAGCGTTCATCTTGCCTTAAACGTTTGCATTTTAATCCTGCCGTACAGTGTATCCCCTGCTGCATGATTCCACGTTCCAAACTTTTTTCCCGCATCCATCACTCCCTGCTCTTTAAATGCCTCGCACTCATTCCCTGCCGAATACATGCACGGAATGTATGATGACAGCAAGAGAGGAGAGAAGAAAGGAGAGGATGTTTGAACTCGGAATTGGATGATGGGAGACACAAGAGCCCCCTGGGTCATGTTTCTATGACAAGAGTAATCCAGGAATTAAAAAGCCGCTCCAAGAAGAAAAGAAAGGCCTTCACAGTGTGAAAATGGCTGTACTTGCTGTGCTAATCCTCTTCACAGGCTCTCATTTGGGATGTTTCGCTGTGTTGTCTTTGACTGAAGCAACAACCTTTTGGAGTATCTTTTAGTGCGAGGGAATTTTAAATAAATGAAAGTCATCCTAATACACCTGTTAACTACATGATTCCATGTTCCAAATCTCAAACATAACCCTCCTGTCCATCAGTGAACACATCTTAGAAGCTTGTCATGTGGACCTCATTTGTGAGACTTTTATACCTCCTACATACTGAACAAAATTAACAATAATTGTCATACATATAAATGAGTGTACTACAAGTATTGTGAGGTAGTTACATGAGTCACAATGTTTAAGTACTGTAAATATAGAACACATGCATCCTGGAAACAATAGCTCTGGTAAGACCTTTCCCTGGTCCCATAATATCACTATTATGACATGCAGTGATCAAGCAACAATACATAATGCATATAAAAGGAAATATTAATTCTAACTTTGGTTCAATGTATTTAATGAAATGCAGCTCTAGAAGGCCATGCATTAGCCAGTGGAGGCATAAGTCAGTGGACTTTGGAGATATAAATTAAGCCTAGACTTGCTGGTTAAATTGAGATTTTCCTTTGAGTCATGGACTATGACAAATCTGTGTCAAAAAATCTTCCCTGATTTCCCCACATGTTACTATAATCCCTTTTTTCTGTGCTTGCTGTTATGTGTGACTCCAATGAGCTCCTGTAGTCCTACTCCCTGTTGTCCATTCATCCTCCCCTGACCAGTCCTGTTTATCACAAAGGCTGCGTAGCTGGGTGTATATATGCTAACGTATTCATATTTTTCCACTATTCATCATTACTAAATAAATTGGCTGCAATAACATAAGCTCACCTCTCAACCCAATGCTTAGGCATTTCCGTAGAAGTAATGGATTACTTCAAAGGATCCCTGTTTTCAACTTGTACACCATTATTATAGTATTTTCCCTCAACAAAAATAAATAAATAAATAAATAATCCACACTGAAGATGAAAGCTGCTCCATGAATTCAAATTTAATTTGTTCAGTCATCCATTAAAATGCTGCACATGCTTTCTTGCTCTCTCTCTCTCCCACACTCTTTCTCCCACACTCTCTCTCTCTCCCACTCTCTCTCTCCTACACTCTCTCTCCCACTCTCTCATGCTCGCTCTCTCTCTCTCTCACTCTTTCCCATGCTCTCTCGTTTCCTGGGTGAGTTTAGAGACCCATGGTGTTAAATTAAAATGCTGGTGCTAAATACGAATGTGGGTGCATATAAAAGGCGCGAGGGCATGCTAAACTTAAGCAATCGTATTTTTAAAAAAGGAAAAAGTTATTTTTGTAGCTAGAGACAACTCTTTTTCCCCATAGCATACCTCTAGAGGATCAAGTGCTGAGAGGGCGGGGTAAAAGAACACAGAGAAAGGAAGTGCAGCCAAGATAACAGTATGAGAGCTACATAACCCTGCAACAGATGACAAGCAGGAACTAAGAGAGATGGTTGAAAAACTGAATATAAAGAAAAACAATTTTGTGGGAGAGAAAAGAAAATAAATTTCATAAATTACAAGTAGGTGTAAGGTCTACCATACATTACAAGTAGGAGTAAGGTCTCAGATGTATGAAAACGTACTTCGTGCTCTGATAAAGGAGCAAAGCTCGTATGAGTTCATGTGTTTGCATTGTCAATAAGATTTGGAATAGTGGGAATGATCCGTTTGTGTGTGTGCGTGCGCGTGTGTGTGTGTGTGTGTGTGTGTGTGTGTGTGCGTGTGCGTGCGTGTGTGTGTGTGCGTGCCCATAAATGTGCTTATATGTGATGTTTCCTGGGAAAGCATATTGCCTTGCTAATCCATTATCCCCATGTTTAAATGTGCTGCAAATGAAAAACAAAACACTGTTTATCCCTGATGGCCATAATGAACCCACCCAGCAAATGAGCAGTAAAGGCGGGTGCTAATTAAGCTTTTGCTGCTGTTTGCACAATAAGACAATAAGCGCCCTAATAATTAACCTTTCAAAGATTGCCTCCACCCAGCAAAGTAAATAATATTTTAAGAGCAACTGGTTCAGACAATTAAGTCATATTTACCGAGCACAAATCATGGCAAAAAAGGCAGTCAAAAGATGAAAAGGAATATTTCATATTATTATAATGTCCTATGATCTGGGAGTGCCAGTAAGATATAGGGGTGTAGTTAAGACAGTAAATCCATACGTAAATATATAGGTTAATAACATGGAATATTGTACACAGCATATTCGGACCTAGAGGTTTCAGCAAAAGGCATCAGAAAATGTATATTTTCAGCCATCATTTGCTGTATATTCAGTTATCATTCGCTGTATATTTGTCATGATTAACCCCTTCCTAGCATCCTGTCTCCATGGTTTCCCTGTCCTGCATCATTGTTTCTTTTTCCCAGTTCCTGTCCCGGTCCTTGTTTTGTTTTTCACCGCTCATTAGTTACACCTGCTTCTTGTTAACCCTCATTACCCTGTGTATATATACCCTGTGATGTCTGTCCAAGTTTACTGGTTATTGTTGTCCATTTTGTGTTTACGCTGCCCGTGTTGTTTGTTCTAGACTGTCGTGTTCGTTGTTTTGTTGTGTTCACTGTTCTAGCCATTTTCAGTGTTTTACACTTCAATTTAGCCTGTCTAGTTGTTTTTGGTTTGTTTGGTTTCATGTTTTCCCTTCTTTTTCATCATGTAGACTGGATCTATTCACGTTGGTAAACTGACCTTGGAACGTACTATCGACCCTGATTTTGGATTTGCCCCTAATAATTCTCTCTTCTCAGCATATGCGTCCGCCTTGTGATCACTCGTACTTACAATATTCAGTCATCATGTGCTGTACATTCCGCCATCGTTAGCTTTCTGTTTGCACAAAAATAGCCATGCAAATTGCAAAGCTGGAGTCTGGTGACCTTTCAGAAGGCAAGTTCAAATAAGGCAGAGCCTTAATGAGACGGCGACAGTTAATCAGGTCTGCAATGGCCTTTCCTTGGCCAGGATGTATTAAGAGATGAATAGTTTTAGCATCAAAAGAGTTCCACGAGGTGTGCAATGGCCTGGGCATTTCACTCACTTGTCATTATTCTGTACATATTAAGAAGGTTTGCAGGGGGATCGTGAAACGTTATAAAGAAGGAGGAGGAATCAAATGACAATTATTCATTATTGTTATTCTTCAATGTTATTATTAATCATTTATTCTGTTTAATAAATGATAAATTGCTTTCATTAGGAATGATAATTCCTAATGATAATAATAAATTGCTTCCATTAGGAATGGTGATGTATCTAGGGTTAACAGATGTGACTGGGATATTCCTTGGGTCATCTTGGAAAGATTTACTTTGGCTCATATTAAATTGTCACATCAACTGCTGTGTGCTCAGCTACAATTCTAAACACTCTAATTGCTCTCAAATATATTTTCAATGCTTCCCAAAATAATATAGAAATTACACAAAAACAATCAAAATTTCAGACTTTCAAAACTGATATGAAACAACTTGATATGAAAAATCTAGAAGTGTGAGAAAATACACACAATGTCACATATAGTATTTTATAAAGTTCACCCTCATGTCCCTGGATAACAGCATCTATGTAATGCCTGAATGACCAGTGTGATTCTGCATTATATTTTAGAAGTAGCCCACTATCATCAGTTTTGGTCAAACTTTGCAACTATGGAACTACACTGTAGAGTCAGCATCCTTTCAGAGTCTGTCTCTCTCTCTCTCTCTCTCTCTCTCTCTCTCTCTCTCTCTCTCTCTCTCTCTCTCTCTCTCTCTCTCACTCACTTTTCCTGTGTCTTCCTCTCCCCATCTCATTCTCTCACACTCTCTCACTATCTCTCACCTACTTCCATCCTGTTGTTTGTCTTTGTGATTCATGGCACGCTGAAGTTTCTGCTGAGTTCCCTTCTAACTAGCCATGAGAAAGCGAAACTTTTTGACAAAAGACTGAAAGGGGAGCCATATGGAAGGTGAAGAATGGAGATGAGGAGGGAGTGCAACTGGCCATTCAGCGGTGCAACGAAGAGAAGAGAGACATGGAGAGGGAACAGGAGAGCGAGAAAGACAGAAAGAGAACGTGAGAAGAGAGAGAAAGAGAGAGAGAGAGACCCCCTTTGGATATTAAAGGATTGATACAATAAAAGAGAACTAGAGAGTGTGTGGTGCGAGAGAAGGCGCATTAAAGACAGAAAGGGCACTCACAGGGTTGGTTCTGTTCCCTCTGCTATTTGTTCAGAATAGAATAAGTTCTCAGCCCTCAGAAATGTTGCATGTGCTTATTTCCAGGGTGATGGCGAAGCTCCTGTGTTTTATTCCCTCTTGTTGTCTAGTGTCAGCTCACCCCAGCGGTGCTGGTTGTCCCGTATAAAATCCATTGGTGAGAACAAAAGTGACCCAAATGCCACTGAGTGATAAGCTCTCTCTCTCTCTCTCTCTCGCTCTCCCTCTTTCTCTTGCTCCTTCAGTCTCTCTCTCTCTCTCCCTCCGTGTTTTATGCACATGCTCATTGTGATTTTCCTAACTTCATTCAGACAGGAATGGGTGCATAATAGTGGGCCACCTTTTCAGGTCACAGATCATAAATATCATTTTTGTTGTGTTTATTAAATACCAGACATACTTGCAAACGCTCCTCAGAACTGGATGGAATTCTTCAGTTGAGGTATGAAAATGATCTATTCTTTACCAGGACATCCAGAAAGCTTCTGATTAATTTCATCTACCCACTGGAGTCTTCTATTGAAATGGATTCCATCAGATTAAATAGTTTCATAATGAAAGAAAGCAGTCTGTTAGCTGAACAAACATTATCTTCTCAGCAATTTACTACAGTAAGCTGTTTACTGCAAATATCCCCGACGGGCGTATTCTGGGACTGGTTCTCTTTATTTCTCTAATGAGCTACAGAGTATTGTCAAAAACAATCATTTTCTTTCCTGATCAATCTGGTATCCATGCCTACTATCACATCGCCTGAGGAAGAGAGGCATCAGCTAACAAAGCAGGCTGACCTGCTTATTTTTGTACAGGCAAACCTATGTGGCAACATACTCAATTCCTAAGAACAGCATATGATTAGGTGCAAAAAGTAAAAATCAGTAGAGGTCCAAGTTATGTTTTGCTGTGTGTGTGTGTGTGTGTGTGTGTGTGTGTGTGTGTGTGTGTGTGTGTGTGTGTGTGTGTGTGTGTGTGTGTGTGTATTTTCCATTTATCTGAAACACATGTTTACACTTTTCCTGTATAGTCTTTAACCTTTATCTTGACTCTCTGACCTTATAAACTGGCCTCCAACCAGCAATGAACATTCACATTCACACAATTAACATACATACACACAGGCACACACACATTTACCTCCTTTTTGCTATGTGTCCTTCTTTTCTTCACTGCTGTGGGTCCATCTGGCTGTTCAAATGAATCTCCTTGACAGAGACCTAATAGAGGAGCTAGCACACTCAGTGACTTCACTGTCAAATACTTAAAGTGGTTTCACAAAGAGTTCCAGAACAAAAAGTGAATTTAAAATAGCAGGTAACATTCTCTCTTTCTCCATTTCAGTTCTGTCATTTAATTTAAACTCAATCCAACTTTGTTGTTGTGTACATAAATAGCAGCAATTTGTTCTCTTTTCCGTCTCTTTCCTTCTCTCGTCTCTTCCTAATCTTTGAAAGTGTGATATGATGAACTGTAAAAATCTCCTGACTACACACTTACTACAAGCTACAGCACAACTGTTTTGGGATCAGCTGTATAATAGATCTCTTCATCTACTCTTATGTTGCAATAGTGGGCACTACATCCACTAAGACAAAAGTCAGGCATTCTAAGACTGGAAATTACACACAAGAAACTTAAAAAACTTAAACTCCAGCTCGACTTAAGAGAATTAACAGAAAGCGTGTTCCCCTCCTTCGGTTTGTCTCTCTCTCCATCTGTCTCGTTGTCTCTCTCTTTGTGTCTCTCTGTAGGAATGGGTGACAGCCACAGACCTGCTGATCTCTTTGAACAGGCTCAACACGTTTGGAGATGAGTTCTTTAAGGATCCCAAAGTGCTCCGCTCCTACTTTTACGCCATCTCTGACTTCTCTGTGGGGGGCAGGTGACACACACACACACACATGCGCACATGCAAACACATACAAACAAACATGAGATGTTGATGCATAGCCTATAGCACCCTAATTGCTGTGTTGAGAATGTCTATTTTATGCCAAACATACACACACATACACGCACACAAACAGACACGTGCATAGACACAAATAAAAACGCAAACATTTGTAACTTGATAGTGTCCACCTGCAAACACAACTACAGGTTTGTGTGATATTATAGAGAAACAGAAAGAAGGTGGAGAGAGAGGGAGAGAGAGAGAGAGAGAGTTACTAGCACTAAAAACTATGTTCTGTTCTGCAGAAGGAACAGAGCTTGTTTGAGTTCATGTGTTTGCATTGTAAACAGGATATGAAAGAGGGGGAATGATCTGTGCGTGCGTGTGTGCGTGCGTGCGTGCGTGCATGTGTGTGTATGCGTGTGTGTGTGTGTGTGTATGCGTGCGTGTGTGTGTGTGTGTGTGTGTGTATGATTGCATAGCTGTGGGAGGAAGGCCATATGTAATGTCTAAATTCTTTAGCTTTAGTGAATCATCAAAGAACATAGAACACATGATATTTTCTAGTAGCATTTTCTTCTCTGTAACTTTTGTATTGAAGCCCAACAGTTTCAAACAGCACTTCCTGAGTTTCATACATACCCCCAACAGAGTCTTTATGGAGCGTCATTTTGCCACCCAATCAAATCACTGTCTCACTTCAAAAACCACAGATGCAAGTGTAATGGACATGCCAGCCAGTGCGTGCCAAGCGAGGCTGGCCGTTTGGCGTGCGTGTGTGAGCACCACACAGCCGGGTCAGACTGCCAGCACTGCGCCCCGTTTTACCAGGAGCAGCCTTGGGCACGTGCCGCTGCCGACTCGGCCAACCCGTGCATGAGTGAGTACCTTAACTGTTTTATCTTTTGCCATCAGCACTTGCTGCCATACGAATTCATTTCAGAAAGCATCCTTTGCATTTGCTATTTGCTACTTAATTTGCTGTGATTGAAAAGTGAAATTAGTAGGGCTGAGAAAACCCTGAGCAAGTGGGACATTCATTCTCAACGTTTATGCTAGACAACTTCTGTATAGTGCTGTAGAAAAGCTCAAGAAACTGTGCCATCGGTCCAGATGTTACATGTTATCACATCCTAAGTCTCATGGTAATCTTTTCTCAGAAAAACAGCACATATAGTCTAATTGTCATTGTGCTAATTAGATGTTGCTATCGCTGTAAGATGTTATATTTTGATGATATGCATGTTAACAACATTTTCTGTGTTTGTCGTCTGATTCATAAGATCACATACATCACAGGGTGAGAAGGTTTTGCTTTATTATTCCACAGATATTTTTGAGAAATGTGCAAGGAATGTGGATTTACTAATCAATGTCATGTAATTGAGGAAAAAAATGATTGTTTTTGTGACGGACGAGGGTTAAGCAGGATGCAGGGACGAGGCACGTCGAACATAAACATACGTTTTATTCACACATGAAACATACACGTCTTAACACAGACTACTTAGATCAAACACCGACAACTTTGACGATACGAAACGAGACTTATATACACTCATGACAATTACACACAACAAGGATCAGGTGCACGACACAAGAGGGCATGGCAATGCGAACACAGACATGCACGCAGACTTGAGGGGGGAGGGGCCATATCGTGACAGCATTTATTTATTAAAGCATGCTTTATGTAGCCTGTATGGTCAGATTTACAGTTTGTGTTAGCTATCTTCATGAAAGCCAACGCTTTATCAAAGGTGGGTTTCTGCTAACCACAGAACCACTGTTGGCTGGATGCTATTGCGTGGCAGTCCATTCTAAATCCAACACACAGACACATGTAAGAACCCCAGCAGAACTGCTGAGCTGGACTCATACTAACACAACACCCACTGTCATACCACTACCATGTGGCACTGCTGGTCCAAGAATGGAATGCCACCCAAGTAACACCCGGTCAGCAGTTGGAAACTGACCAATGATGGGTGGTGGGTCGCAAACTGTGCATGGCAAAACATTGGGTGGCAATCTGTAATTATACGTTTATAAAATGCACCTACATGATATACGCACCTAATAAAGAGGCCTGTGAGTGTATGCTCAAGATGGGGGTGATGAGTGTAAGTGTTATGGTTAGTATCTACCCTGAAAAGTACAAATCCCTCAAAGTTTGACAAGTTCATGTAACTAAATAAATTAACTAGTTGTTATGCATTTCTGCTTATATTCAGTTTTAATAATGATCATATTGAAACTGATAAAATAGCATAGGCAATATGTTTGATTTGGCAACCTAATATATACTTAACATGGCTTTAGTAAGGTTATCCCACAGCAAGGTCACTCTAAATGCAGACCACACAGGGGCAGGCTGGACATGAGTATATGCATATGGGGACTGGTGCTTTTTACTAAATTTGGCCACCCTTGGTCAGTCCCAGCTGAGCTGTTACACTTCACTACGATCATGTCCTGAGGTGGCAGTGCTTCGGCAATGGGGGTAATTGCACCATATGTATGCAACACTCAAAGACAGTGTGTTCAGGTGCACTTGGACATACTACATCTGCTTATCCTCCTTCAGATAAGGCATGTTTGTTTCAGAACTATCCAATATAATTAGCACCAGTTTGTGGCTGTAGATAGCTGGGGATTTTTCTATATGTGTGCCTATACAGCTTATCAATCTTGTAGTTTGCCATACAGCTGCATGGTTTTCATAAATGAGGGAGGCAGTAATTGACTGATTTAGTAAACCCACAAAATGAAACAAAAATGACGTTAGTTGCTTTCATTTGCCATTCTATTAAGCAACACGTCATTTTAATTAACTTGTATTCTGTGGCCAACAGATGGCTTTTTCCGTCGTGACTGTCGTTCCCCTAAATAAAGTGAGGATTTACATTTCAGTTAACTACAGCATTGCAACAAAAGACATGTTTGTGAATTATATGTGCATTCCCAACAAAAACAGCAACATCAAGACAAAAAAAATAATTAAAAAGAAGAAAGAAAGCATGCATATTTATTGGTTGTGGGAAGTATGTCCTTTTTTGGTAGGCACAGAGCGCTCCCTCTTGTGAGAACACTGTGAGAACTTTCCAGTATGCAAATGAGAGAGCAAGAGAGAGAGAGAGAGACTGAGAGAGAGAGAGAGAGAGAGAGAGAGAGAGAGAGAGAGAGAGAGCACTAAAATACCCATTTTGCTCCAGCCAAAGTGCAGTGGTATGTCCATGGCTTTTGGTAGGAGGATCTGGCTGCAGCCCTCCACTTTGCCATAGAACTCCGCCTTTGCCATGGAACATCCCTATATCATGGAATACCCTTTTATCATGGAACATCCCTATATCATGGAATACCCTTTTATCATGGAACATCCCTATATCATGGAATACCCTTTTATCATGGAACATCCCTATATCATGGAATACCCTTTTATCATGGAACATCCCTATAACATGGAACACCCGTTTATTATGGAACACCCTTTTATTAGGAAATGCCCCTCTCATGTACCATCCATCACGTCCTCCTCAGTGTTCACTATTGGTTTTGTGCTCGCCTTTTGGTCAATGTGCAAACAAGGTTGAACACAGCTGCTATATTACTAAAACAAAAACAACTGTCAAATGTAGGGTGTTATGTAGCAAAGCTGTAAACAATATGCAAGACACAAGTAGGATTTTTTATTTACTGTCCAGTTTGCTCAAGTGTCACGCTTATTAAAATAATCAAAATCAATTGTGCATGCAATGGTTGATTATTGACAATCACCTGTGACAATTAATTACACTTGCTTAAAGGAGCAATAAGTCATTTTTTCAATGAGTCTTCTTTATGTTAAGAAACAGCCAGACTGACATCTAGTGGCCTGGATGTTTCAGGGATTCTGTACTAAATTTATTTTGAATATGACCACCTCCGCATGGGGGATACACTAGACAGAGCATAAACTGGTTATTTAAAGGAACACAAAGCAATTTGATTCTTCATCTCATGAGCTGTACTTTATAGAAATAATGTACAAATAATAAAAAAACACTTTCAGGGATCAGTTTAATCACTTTACTTTGCTACTTTTTGCTGGAAAAATGACTTATTGCTCCTTTAAGTACTGAAGCAGCTTTGTTTTGATACAAAGCTTGAATATTCCAACTTCAGTTACAGTCTCAAGTTTCCATAATAATAATAATAATAATAAGTTCAATTTATATAGTGCCTTTCACAGGCACAAGGTCGCTTTACAGTGATAGTTGGGAAAATAAATAAATAAATGGATAGATAGATAAATATAATAAGTAAATAAATAAAATTGACACAAATTGACACAACACAATAATTAACAACTACAGATAAGAAAAGAGGTTATGAAAAGTGTTGGGAGAAGAGGTGTGTTTTACGAGAGATCGAAGTAAACTGTCCCGTAGTTTTAGGGCCATGACACTAAAGGATCTGCCTCCTACAGACACCAGTCTAAACTTTTGGATGGAGAGGAGACCTGCGTTAAAGGACCAAAGTGTATGGGTGGGGCAGTCAAAAAGTTGACAAAGTCAGAGGACAGCAACAAGATCATATTGGACTTTTTGGCTGTTTCTTGCCATGCACTGTCTATGTGTTGCAGGGTGGGATAAGAACATTCTCATAGATAAAAGACTTAAGATTTAAAACGTTGAATCTTTGAAAAACAATTACTACACTGTATGGCTATGATGATATGATTACTGACAAAGTATGGATGTAATGGCTAACTTATAAAACCTTTATGACATTTCTCAACAATCTAATTATTTACAGACTTAAATGTAATAATCTCCACCTTCACCTGATGTACATAAGTAGGAGGTAAGGGAGATGTGAACTACAAGGTGAACATTTCCAGAGTCAAACAACCTAACCTCTAAAAATGAATATTAAGTTATAATATTCAATAACTAATGTGAACTGCACAGCAACTACACTGAAGTGAATATTAGAAGTGCAAGAGTGTAGAATAAGAATTTGTGTCCAGCATCAGGTCATTAGAGTGTAAATGGTGAAGAGAGAGATATGATGTATTCATTCTTTTATTGTACTCAAGTTTGACTACTAGTTTCTGGTGAACAGTCTGTCTCCACCTAATGTTCGGGTCTGGTCAGAAAATGGAAGCCATTATTGGCAAAAGCCAAATTCAGAAGCAAATCAGACCAGATACTGAGCTGAATTAGTGTGCATGAGATAGAGGCACAGATGTAGAGAATAAAATAGAGGCGAGAATGGAGGGAAAAGCTTGCACTCTCTTTTTATGATGGTGAACTTTTATCAACATTATTCATTTGATCCAGAGATTTTCAATCAGTAACATTGATGTACAGAACTCTTTATCTGTTCTGGACATTCTCCATTTCCTTCACTTGGTTTTCTCTAGAAGTATTGTGTTGAACTATGTATTGAACTATGCATTGAACTAAATACCATGCTATCCAAAATGCCCACCAACAATAAGCAGTTATAACAGTTATCATTCTAGATTTAAAAATTCCAACTGAAGAAATGTCCAATAACATTTGCTATGAAATGTATGTGTGTGTATATATATATATAAAAGTGCATATATTTTTAAAAGGCCTTTGAGGGCTTGTATGAAATATGTTTTTCATAATTTTCATGAATTCATGAATTCATTTTTATGTATATTTATATTCATGAACACATATAGCGTATAATTTTAATAGTAATAATTATATTGTTTTTAAAACTGTTAGCATAATGTGTTATAATTTGAAAAAATGTTTAAATTAAAATTGTTACAGTAATCTTCTTTGTTCACCTGTGTTTATCTTTAGTCTGTGACTGTTTACATGTGCTTCATGTGCCATGGGCATTTGTTTTGTTTTGGTTCTTTGCTGCTCCCCTAGTCTATATATCCTTGGTCTTTGTTCCTTGGTTAGCATTATATATATGTATGTGTACTCTTTGCTGCACCACTTACCCTGATCCTTTGTTTTTAATCTAGGCTGCATCTTTACGTTATTCTGTATCTTCATTTTCCCATTTCGGTCTCTTCATCCTTATGTTGTTTCTGTCTTGGTTTATTCACTGTGGACTTTAATAAAATAGACTCGCACTTACATCCTGCTTGCCCTCCACCCTCTACTGTAATACAGTAGAGAACAGATTATAACAAATCACAATCATTATGACAAGAATGCAATGGCATTTATTAAACAAAGCATAAAAGATCATATGGATGTGTGATGAATGCAGTGCAGGATGCCAGCTTGAGTCATTTGGTTCAAACAAACACGGAGGACATAGAAGAGGGGGCCATTACAGTAACTCTCGCTGAATGCATTGTTCCCAGTGTGCAAGCTGGTGGGACTGTGGATTTGAGGCTGGTGCCATATTGCAGGAAATGGGGCCCAAACTGGGATAAATGGGCCAGGAGTAAAAAGAGCAGAAACCCGCAGGGTGAGGGGCAGAAACAGAGCCCACTGCCAACTGGACAGGGCACTCAATACAGGGCTGAGGAACAGGAGATTTAGGGCTAAATCACTGGAATAGATAGGAGGCTGGAAGGCAGAGGGAGTGGGGTCTCATATGGGAGCAGACCGGAGGAGGGGCTGAACAGGGGACTGGAACACAGGAACAAAGACATTGACTGGGACGGAAACAGAGACAAAGGCGGAGACTGGGACAGACAGCTGAAAATGATGGGGGAAATGGACACCTACAGTGACAGAGACAATGAGGAAAGACTGAGTGGGTGGCCAGATCGAGAACCAGGGAATGTATCCAACAGCAGGACTGTGGATGGGTAGGACTCCCAGGAACAGGACTAGGCGGTGGAGGTGTAGTCCTGAACGTGGGTCACAGATGAGGGGACAGCATATCTGGGACAGTGTCCTCCTGAGGGCAGGGTGCAGTGGAGGCTGCAACTCTGGGACGAGTGCCCTTTGGAGACCAAGGAACCTGTAGCATCCCCCCGAGAAATTCCGAGGGATCCTCCCTGTTTCATGCACAAGGAGGCCCTGGCCATCAGGGTAGGGACAGTAGGAAGCACTGGTTCTTGATCTGGGGCTGAGATGAAGCCTGAAGGCAGCGACAGCATCCAGGTGTCGAACCAGGTCTCAAGCCCAGGTATGGTTGCTGCGGCATTTGCAATGGCTGTCGCATATGGCCATGCTGGGGACTCCCTTCTTGTTTCCTATTGGCTGAACCAGGAGACTGCAGGTGGTCATGATGAAGAGAGTCACTGCTCCAGGCATCGTCCTCTTGTTCCAGAGGAGTGTGTCCCACCTGGAGCAAGCCTGCCTCATTCCTATCCAGTAATGAGGACAGGTGCGCAGACAGGCAGGTCAACCGGTGTTCTCCCCAACTGGAGGTGTCTCTGCCAGTTAGCCGGTCCAGCATATCCACCAGCTGGTGCACCACAAACCCTTTTGCCTCACGTGCCTGCTCCATGTGATCAGGCATCTCCACCCAACTGAGTTAAAACAAACATGCTCAATGAAACAAAAGTAAAGGTGAACTCTCAGAGGCCAGACACATAGCATACACACAAATCGAGATACATTCATCAAGAATAACCTATAAGGAATGGAGGAGCAGAGTTATATATACAAGGGGGAAGTTAAGGAATTAAACAGGACATAGGTGAGGCCGTTATACATGATAGGGTAACAACAAGGGGGCACAGCATCATCAGGATGATGAAGTATACACACAATGTACATGGTGACAAGCTGAAAGAAGGAAGAAGTAAAGCAACACAGGGGACCTTGTGGTGAATGGTATATGACATATATGATGGTATATGACATGCTTCCATAATTTTCTATAAACATGTCATTCATAGGTGTTACTATATGACAGCATACCTATACTGTCATTTCCATGCCACTAGCCAAACACCCTCAATCTCTTCTATCACACTTGAAGAGCTTTCTGCATAATACACTTCTGCCACGTATTTAAAATACAAAATAGATGACATTTTATATTAATAAGCAGTTATGCACTGGGAATATGAATTCTGTTAATATGAAAGCAAAATGATTTTTCTTCAATGACATGGACAGACAGTACAGCCCACTGGATAGAGATAATTTTACAGTTATTGCAGACTAAAGAGACACTCAGGTTTGGAATAAAACGGGTCATTTCCCACTTTGGCACCTCTAAGTGCAGATGCATAATGAGCTGCGTTTGAAGAAAGCGATTGGATGGTAGAGCTTGAATAATTTTCTTTTGCACAGACGTGTCAGCGTCCAGAGTGGTTTGTTGGTGGGAGAACCTGAGCTCGAATTTCTTGTCTTGGTACCATTGGCTTTCTTACTGTCACTCACTATCAACTTTTCTTGCGTCTCACTTCACTGTGTCATCTTTTTTTGTGCTCTTCTCTCTCTCTCTCTCTCTCTCTCTCTCTCTCTCTCTCTCCTTCTCTGCCTGTATCAGTGTGCAACTGCAGTGGACATGCAGATGAGTGTGTATTTGATGTGGAGCTGTACCGCAGCACAGGCAGTGGAGGGCGCTGTATTGGCTGCAGAGGCAACACGTCCGGGGCGCACTGTGAGAGCTGCCGAGAGAACTTCTACAGAGCATCTCCCCTTCAGCCCTGTCACAACTGCACCTGCAACACTATGGGTTAGTCACACACTCATCGCTATGTTACCTACATGTGACCTAAATTATTGTTATAGTGTTCTTATCTTCATGCAGCTCTTCCACAAAATTATGTATGACTATAAATACTTTTATAATGGAAATATTGTTCGACCTAAAAGAATGCCTGTACCTCAAAAAGTTTCACTCCAGCCAAAAGTATTATCACCCTTTTAGTTTTGGGTTTTTGGTTTTTTTTCAGTTTACCTCATGGGGTATTTTACCTAATGTCCCCTTAACACTAAAAGTATGTTATGCTTTGAATATTTTTTCAGTGAAAGAGTACACACACGCACACACACACACACACACACACACACACACACACACAGGAGACTTTCACTGTGCAGTACTGTGATGTTGCCCTTCACAAACTCCAGTTTTCTAATTGCCAAAAGAAAATCTTTTGGTCTTTCAGGGGCAAGTCATAATGTGTAAAGCAAACTTTCTTTCCTCATGGGGCTCAGCACAGCATCCCCACAGCATTTGGGTTTTTTGTTTGCCTGTCAATGTGGATCACTATGGAACCCAACAGAGTAAAACACGCACTCACATGCAGACAAGAGAGTTGACAGCGTTTCCTTTTTAACTTCTGCTCCTGAAAACAAGGACTGAATAGTAATAACATGCAATCCCAAGACGACCCGGCCTAGGTATGCAGAATCAGCTGGGTGCAACACGCCGTCTCATTCCCCCAAATTAGAACTGCTTCATAATTGGTATCTGATCCCTATACACCAGAAATATATTGTTCTTTTCTTAGTAGTCCATTGTGGCTGTCTCTCGTCAGACTGCATCTTCAATTTTCACTGCAAAGGGGAATCTATTAAAAACAAAACAAAAAAAATTAAAGAAATTTCAGCAACAGATTCAGGCTGCAGGCCACCTGAAAAAAATATGGCAAAAAGAACATTGATTATGCGAATATTCATGTTACCATGTCAATGATGCAACTGGAGCCATGGTTTTGCTCATTAAAAAGCATGGATTGTCTTTTTAATACATTTAAAAGTCTCTCTCTCCCTCTCTATCTGTCTCTCCAGGCTCTGAGAGTCTGCAGTGTGACAACGATGGGGTGTGTTTGTGCAGGCCCACTGTGATGGGGGTAAAATGTGATGTCTGCAAACCCGGTTTCCACTCCCTCGTCCCCGGGGGATGCAGGTAATGAGGGAGGGAGGGAGAGAGAGAGAGAGAGAGAGAGAGGGAGAGAGAGAGAGAGAGAGAGAGAGAGAGAGAGAGAGAGAGAGAGCAATGAAGGAAGAAAAACATAAAAGTGAAATGCAAAACTCTGCCAAGCCTTGATAAATAAATATAAAGCAACATAATTAATTTAAACCTTGGATATATTTTTTTAAAAAGGAGTTAATTATACCTAAGTCACGATCTGACACAACAACTAAGACAAAATACCCTTTTATATCACATTTCTTGTCTCTGAAATTCAAAGAACCATAGTCACTGTCCCTGTCTCTTTGGGTGAGTATGGTACAGTACATCTGTTCCTTTTATGCTCAGGTTGGTGAACATACTGAAAGGGATCTTATTAGCTTGCTGGTCTGAAGGTGTTGTCTAATATAGTTTTGTGTCATGGATGAGCAACTGGTCTTTAACTTTCATTAACTGTAAACCCTCACCACCACATGGGGCAAGACTGATCCTTTTCACACAGCCAATGAACCACTGCTCAGTGACATTAGATTTTATAACCATTGCTCCGAGACTGGATGTTGGCATGTTTGCTTCATGCTCCCATTTTCAATTTATTTATTTATTTATTTATTTATTTTGCCTATCACCATTCGCCCTCTTCGATGGACCAATAATACTTTATTAGTGTGAATAACCTAGTCATAATACCATGACAAAAATAATCAGACCAAAACAAAATAATAATAATAGTGCACACGTTAATGTGTTAGAATATAATGACTTGCGACATCATTGTCTTATAGGTTTGTGTGTGCATGTGTGTGTGCGCTTACATGCAAGTGTGTACATGTGAATGTTAGGAAATACAGGAAGGAGCATGAGTGGAGAGGTCCACAGATATGTGGAATGATTATGGATGTATGGTGTATTTATGGCTGTTGTCTTGTGTTTGGTTATTCTTTTTTCAACAGTTTTGCTTTTGGTAGATACAAAGCTTTTCCATGAATATATGTTTTGTAATATAGGTGTTCCAGTGATTGATAGTAAAGTTTTTCCTTGATTTACAGTTCATCTGAATGGTTTTCTTGGCAAAAGTTATTGCTTTAATGTTTACCTTGGTTAATCTGATTGCTGATGTGTCATCTAACAAACGGAGTGATGGGGTAGTGGGGCAAGATTTATTTCAACAGTAAAGATATTTGATTTATAACATGATGCTAGAAGTGCTTGTTGGGTGTAAAATACCATATGGCATGTACAGAATTGTCAGTTGTACCTATTCAGATATCTGAGTCTACCACTCCCATTGTATATCTTTTTGAACAGTGTACTGTATTCTGTTAATGTCTTTATATTGTATAAGGCGAAGGTGAATGTGTGCAGAAGTGAGCACTAGGAGTAAATGAGAAATCTTCTTCCCATTTCCTCAGTGGCACAGAAATTATTTGGTTTAATTCAGAAATTATCATCAGAAATTATCTTTAAAAACAGGGGAGGTGTTTAAGTATTGGCTTAATAAATGGCAAGTATGAAATTTGGATTTCATTGCTTAGAGTTTGTTAAGCCAGTTTTCATTTGTCTGACTGGGTTTTATCCATTTGATTATTTACTTTATTACGTTACTATCCTATCTTGCTTCTTGCTTACAATCTTGATGACACAAAGTAAATTAAACATGTTAGCTCACTAACCTTCAGAGCAAGATGTGGCTTCATCTGGCAAAAGTTCATAAAATCATGGCTAGCTACTTACAAGTTGTGTCAAGCTTGTGATGCCAAAAAGTTGTTGTCTAAGGTTTGATAAACTGGAGTGAAATGTGCAGAGCAAACAAACAACAGGATCCTTCTAAATAGGAATCTTAGCCCTGCCATTTTGTTCTTCAAAATAACTGTCAGAGTTTTGGCTGTCAGTGTTAATTTTGCCTAAGGTAGAACGTGGGCTAGTGTGTACAAATTTTAGGGGTGTAAATATTAGTGAGTCAAGACTAGCTAATAGTCTAGTATTTTTGGAATCGGTCCATTTTTCGACCCTATTTTGCTTGTACGTTAAAGGTGACAACAGAGTTTGAGGTTCACGGTATGTCAGTTCCATGTACTGGACTCTC
Organism: Electrophorus electricus; assembly: GCF_041902795.1. Taxonomy (NCBI): domain Eukaryota; kingdom Metazoa; phylum Chordata; class Actinopteri; order Gymnotiformes; family Gymnotidae; genus Electrophorus; species Electrophorus electricus. Next base: position 27,920,141 of record NC_137504.1, on the reverse strand, counting down.
CTTATTCAACTATGCCAAGGTAAACACATTTAAGCCAGGTTGAGGAAGGATAAGTGGGAATCAGTGAAAATAAGTGGCTAGTTTATTTTCAGTAATTCAGTCATTTTGGGAGGAGGATATTCTGACTCTGACGTGGAAGGT
>NC_137504.1:27915000-27917500 GCF_041902795.1 Electrophorus electricus | reverse complement strand
AGAATCCCCCTTGATGTGGAAGGAGGGAGAGGTCTACCTGCTACCGTACAGTGAAGAAGACACGGGCTACTACAAAGCACCTGGTAGGACCACTGGCTCCTCCGAGGCTTGCATATCCACATTTACTCTTCTGCACTGCCCACTGCATGTGGGAGAACTGTATGGATGAGCTAGAAGAACAAATGGTGTGGCACAGCAGAGGCTGCACTTGGGCTATCCACTAGTGCAGCGAATGCTGCTTGCATAACGAGACCACTAGCCAAATAAGCTTCACAGGTTCTAAAAGAGGAGACGCCTAGTACATCTTATTTGAAAGCAGTGCCCTGCAACATCCAAGGAATATAAGCATGCATAGCATCAGATGATCTGTGGAAAGTAGGCCTCAGACTTACATAAGTGTCTAAAATTTGATCTAGAATATGCACCTGAGACTGACATCCAATTCACTAGCATTTTTGATGAACTGTACACTGATATTGTTTCCTGAGTTTAACCTATTGTAGCGGGAGTTAGCAGTATTTTGTCTTTTGTTGCTTGATATTGATTCACAGCTGTGCGAGTCAGCCTACATTGCTAACGATAAACCAAACCTATAGGTACCACTTATAAAAATGAGATCATGCTAACTGGTCCCCTCTAGCCTTGAACATACCACACACTGATCCTCTCACACTAATGAATGGCAGCCTAATAGCCAGAACCATCTTCCTGTGCCAGAAACAAATCTGAGGCTTAACAAAGGCTGGCATTAGGAAAAAAAGATCTAGTTTAGGAGTTTCTGCGGTCTGCATGTGACAGGCTTATGGAGAAACTTGGTAGTGTCATTAATAGCATAATTTAGCGTTACCATAAGACACTTAGCCAAAGTGTTTCAGGCAGATCACAGCAGTAGCAATCCTGTTACAGCATGTCTTTATGACTTCCAGTCCAAAGTCTGATCAAAGGCCAGCCTTCACGCATACACACACACATGCACACGCGCACATCCATCAATGTGCGCTCTTAGAAGCTGAATGCCCTCCAATTTGAATGCCAACATGAGGTTTTTGGTTTCCACTTAATACACAACTTTAAGGCTGGAAGACAAAGAGGTCATCAACTAAGGACAGGATGGGCAGTGTGCATGTAGACACGTACGTTTTTGCGCACGCGCGTGTGTGTATTTGCACGTGCAAACCCATGTGCATGCTCCATGACATCCATCTCTGCTTCCCCCTATCCACTGATTGGTGGCCAAGCATCCAGAGAGTTGCGGTGCTGGCCTCTTTGCAGCGCTTGACAGCATTTTGTGGCGCTTTTGCTTATCACCATGGCGCAGGGCTTGTTGTGATCTATTGCTCCCTTGCTGCCTTTAGTGATCTCATTTTCTCTCCTGCCCTTCTCCTTTCTTCTCCCGATCTTCATGTCTCCTCAGCAGCGTTGGGCTGCTTTAGAGATTTTAGACTACAGACATGCTGACAGCAAAGGACTTTATCCCCTTTTTTTTCTTCCCCTCTGTTTTTTTTTTTTAAACTCCATTTCCTAATTTGCATTCGGTTCTTTATTCCTGCTGGTAATCCCTCCTATGTGGCTCTGCCTTCTTCAGAGGAGATAATACAAGGCGGAAGAGAGACATCGGGAAGCCAAATGGGCAAATACGTTTTCTCTGATACTCACTAATCTATTTGCCACTTATTTTGGTCGAGGTCCTGTGCAGACTGCCTCAGCTGGGGAAAGGTTTGTGTGCAGGCATCTCATATGTAAGTGTGCCTCACATTAATGCACAAAATGTGATAGCAATATGTTTTTAATGCGCTGGGTTCCTGATGGCCTAAAGTATCATTGGTTGTAATGTTGTTTTTTTGTACTCATGTGTGTCTAAATAAAGCAGCAGATGTTTCCTCACTGGAAAACCCCTCTTCTTGGATGCTACATTGGGCTGCCCTCAGCACAGCAAGGGTGCCATGTCAGTAGTAAGGCAATGGGCAGAGAATCACCAGATCATCACAGCCAAGAACTCCTTCTGTTGGCTGAGTCAGTTTGTCCAGTGTGTGTGTGTGTGTGTGTGTGTGTGTGTGTGTGTGTGTGTATGTGTGTGTGTGTGTGTGTGTGTGTTTCCCTAGAGCTTTATGTGCTCCATGGTGAGAAAACAAAATTGAACATTTATCACTGCTTTGAGAAGAAATAAAACAACACATATCATGGAAAAACACATACACACACAGATGCACACACACACACACACACACACACAGAGAAGCTGGTTACAATCAGGTACAAAATCATTTCCACCGATGGAGAAAAAGTGAGGCAGAGAGCAAGATAGAGTCAGTGGCAGAAAAGAGGTATGAGTTTCGGCTGGACATCTCAACAAGCTTCTAAGGGTGGACTTCTCCAGTGTTTGAACACTGAATATGTAGTCAGGTGCTTCTTTCCTTGTCACGTTTGCCTCCATGTATACTTTGACAGTTAATCTTGATAACCCTCACTCCAAAACGCATTAAGCACTGAGGTTTGTTCA
>NC_137504.1:27900000-27910000 GCF_041902795.1 Electrophorus electricus | reverse complement strand
TCCAGTCATCCTTCCCAATGCCAGGGCATGTTATTGTTAAGGTGTTAGAGCAGGTTATAGCACTGTGCTTCGTTCTTCATACATGGATTACTGAATTAGCAATCAATTTGACATGATCCCAGATTTATCCGTTGTTCATAACTGTTGTACATTTTACCAACACAACTATGTAAGCTCATACCTGTTCAGGAGCAGGTTTGTTTACTGTAAACAAAATTAGATCATGGATTTAGCATTGTTCTCTACAAGGAACTCTGTCCCAGCAAATGCAAAGCCATTCCTTTGGGAGAAACACACTGAAACAGGCAATAGCGATAAAGGCATTCGCACAACATACTTGTGAAATTACCCAAACCCTTTGTCAGACCAAGTTTCCTCATAAAAAGTACTGTAATAGTGGGGAAGGAATTGTCTTTATGGAAGTCTACTAAAGATACACTTCAGTAATACAGCGTCATGTAGTCGTACCCTAACAACTATGGAAACAAGGTACTGTGGTTCGTAACAGATTTTCCTGTACACAACAAGGGATGCAGACAGGGAAAGATGCAGAAAGATGTACTTGATTTACTAGTTTTCATTGTCCTGTCCTCCCCATCCACTTAAAAAAAAAAAAAAAAAATATATATATATATATATATATATATATATATATATATATATATACATAAAACCCACTACTATAAAGCAAATTATTTAAAGCCTTGAAATTGAAACTAATCTAAGAATAAAACACACACGCATGTAATATATCATGTACTTTCTGTCCCGTTTCATGCCCCAGCTGTTTTTCCTGTAGTGTCTGTGGTGATTATAACAAGTTTAAAATTCTTCATTAGCTCTCGTTCTGGCAGCAAAATTATTGCACTCTCTCTCTCTCATCATTCTCATTAACCTGCTGACGTGCTGGTCATGGTTTTGAGTCTCGATGTATATGCTCTTTCCCATCAACTCAGGAACATGCAATTATTCCAAACAACTCAGTCCAGCTATTCTAATCAAGCTCACACATATGGTCAAAGATTTGGATTAACCTGTATGGATTATCACGATCAGCTGACCCTGCGTACAGCATCTTATGTTGTATTTGTTATACGCAAGTAGTGAATGAACAGGTCACCGAACCTGCCCTGTAAAATGTAGTTTACATATATGTACATACACATCTGACTCTTGACTTATTTTTCCATAATTATTCTTGTTCTGAGACATTTCACATCTGCATAAACCCAACTGGATGGCATTCTCTGCTATCTCAGCCCCTTTTTGACTAAATCTTCCCCAAAATAGACCTGTTAAAGATGAAAACATATGCCTTTCTGATCTTTGCAGGACTTTTAATTAGCATCCTTTCTATCTGTCTGGGTTAGCTGCTGTAATTCTCAAAATCTCTCTTTTTTATACTCTATATGAATAATGAAAGCACGAGCACAATGTTTGTGTGTGTGTGTGTGTGTGTGTGTTACTTGTTATCAGATATTTCCATCTGTTTATCAGTGGGGCGTGGATGTCATGAATAAACATGAAGAAGCAGTCACAGTCGCACATCTGTGCATGTGAGAATGTGTTACCCTGCGTGCATGTGTGTTTGTGTCACTGACAGGGTATGGCGGTGGTGCCCCAAACAGAACAAATATATTAACCTATGTTTGCCAGGGCATGTTCATAACAGCTCATTTTAATTCAGTGAAAGCATTGAATCAGTGTGGAAGAGCAGAAAGCAAATATATGAGGGGAAGAGGTAGAGTATAAAAAACACAATACAATCAACTGATTTCAAACAAAATGCAAAAAAGACTATAAGAATGAGAGAAAACATGAAATATATGAAACAATAAAAGGCAATAGCCTAGGGTGACAAAAGAGAACAAATAAGACAAAATGCAGCACTGAATGTAATAAGACTCAAAAGCCAGAGAGAATACAAAAGTTTTCAAATTGGATTTCAAAATACCATCTTTGAATCCCATCTGAGACCATGTAATGGTTAAAAGCAACTGATTAGAAGATCTTAAGGCTTTGGATGTGGAATGTAGGGCAGAATTTGGTGGCACCGCTTTAAAAAAAAAAACCTTAAACTCCATGTTAACCAGTGGAGGGGGTACACTAAAAAGATGCTACATTTTTGGTGGTACCAGTCAACAGGCTGCATTTTGCATCTACAGTCATGACAAGGTTAATCGGCAGATTCACATGTTAAGGGAGTAACTAGTTAATATGGGATGAAATAAATCATGAAGACCTTTTTCCAAGTCTAACTGATGCCAAAAAAAGCATTTTATTGCATTTTATACAGAACTGGAAAACTACCTCTTCCTCTCTACCCCTCACACTTTACAGTCAAATTTTAGAGTAGAACCAAATATGAAATAAAGGTTTTTAGCATGGCTGTGTTTATTGATAACTTCAGTTGTCATGGTTGAACAGGAGTATATTATTTGACATCCCATATTTTAATATCACTTAAAGAATTAAGAAAGAGGTGAAAGGATTCATTATCACTTGCTGTCAGTGACAAATATAACTATGTGTCATATGTGTAGCACCTGTACACCCAAGAGCACACAACATGAAACAAAATAAGGCCCATGATGGAGCCATGATGTAACCCACAAGTGACAGCCACCAAGAAAGAGAAAAAACATTTTAAAAGGGTGATTTTCAAGGTAAAAGAGAAACCACTTTTAAACAGTATCCTAAATGCAAACATGACACTCAGGATAGTCTAAAAAACTGTTAGCTGTATCAAAAGCTGCACTGAAGTCTTGTGGAATTGAAATAGCACATTTTCTTGAAAAATACAGGTAATAGTAAATCATCACATACCATGAGGAGGGCACACTTTGTGCTATGGTGTCCTCATAAATCTAACTAGAATTTATTTATAAGGTTATTCCTGCTTAAAAAACATAGAAAGCTTATAAAGGCAACTGTCTCCAAACGTCTCCTTTGAAGGAAGAGGAAGTTCTGAAAATTGCCTAAAAAACAATTAAGGCATTTTAAACAGTGTTGGACAACTAGCTGTTGTCAGATCAATGAACAAAGATACTGGGTAAGGAATTGTTTATTATGAGATAAATACTAAGTCTAACAGTGGGTAACAGCACATGATTAAAAAAAAATGTGAATACCCAGTGGGCATCGCAATGGTGGGCTTCATATGCAAGATTAAGTGTGTTAAATAGGACCTTAGGAACAAATTTTCCCTCAGCTTTTCATATTAGAGCGATCCAGCACATACTGACTGGTAAATACATAAGTAAATAGAGAATAGATAGGCCTTTTTTAAAGAACCAGAGTTGGAATGCCTAAATCTGCCTTCCCAAAACTATAATTTATCACTTTATTGTGCATACATCTTATATAGCTCATAATAAATACTCCACAGTGTAATGTGCATATGTACATTTGTAATGAGCACTCAGGGTGAATAAACCTGAATTTTATCCACAGATTATCAGAACGGGAAGTAACTCCATCCCTTCCTCCATTTGAGTTTCAACGTCTTCTCAGCAACTTGACTGTACTACTCATCAGCAATGCAGGTGGTCAGAACTGTGAGTATGTGTGTGTGTTCAAATGTTCATTTTTGTTTTATATACTTGTGGGGCCTCAATATGCCCATGTCTGCTTACATGCAGTAAAATGCCAAAGGGCAGTCATAAACATTAAGTACTGACAGACATGGAATGACAGCTATCAGAATAACCCAATACTACTATATTCAGTTTTTCAGTTCTAAAGTCTTCTATTAAACAGAACTTCTCATAAATCTAAATCAATCTGCTGCAAAAGACTAGGTTATAATAACAAATTAGAGGTATCTATTTGGTTAAGGTCAGGTTAAAGTTAACAATAAATTTATATTTAGGGTTAATAAGATGTAATTTGCACATTTGTACAAATGTTGCCTTACTGACCTCCTAATAGGATCACCAAAACTATTGTGCGTATGTGTGGTGTGTGCGTGGGAGTTAGTCTTTCTCCTTTTCTAAATGCAAAGTGAGACTCTGAACACTCATGTTAAAATTCATATTAGAGACCTCTTTTTTACTGAATTCCCACAACCATATCCACATGCATACAAACTGTAATATGTGGTATGAGAGGATAGAGAAAAAGTCACACAACCTAAAAAGCACTGGGGGTATTATCATCTAATTATCGCTTTGAATAAAGCAAAAACATGAGGTATTTTGCTAAGAATGTCCTTTATTGGATGGCATGCTATTGTCCTTCTTAATAGAAGTGAATTACTAGTCCATTATTATTCATTTGTCAAATGTTTCGTTACAACAGCAGCTGCTTTGTTCTATGATACACACACTGACAGCTCCAGCTTCTGATGCAACACATCTCTCGGTGTGACGTGTTCGCTTGAGTGTGTGTGTTTGTGTGTGTGTATGTATGTGTATTTATGCATCTTTGTATGGATTTATAGCCATTGCGAACATTGTAGTTCTGTTAGAGTGTGGAGAGGGGGTTATAAGCATAGTTAAAGATAGACAAAAGAAAGTTTGTTGGTTCCAATATGTGTGTTTGTGTGTGTGTGTGTGTGTGTGTGTGTGTGTGTGTGTGTGTGTGTGTTTGTGAGTATGTGTTATGTCCTTATCATTATTCCGAGGATCTGTGGGTACCTGAGAGAGAGAAATGCCCTTTAACCTCCAATGCGTTGTACCGTTCATTCCATATTGATTAATTTATCTCTTCTTCATTTATTTATACACTTATCAAAGACTGTTTGCCAGGACCAGTAGGCTGGCACCTGTCCATATAAAAAAGCATGAGGGCCCTGAGAGTATGCAAGGACATTGGTGTCATAGGACAAGCTAGCCCAACTACTGTTCACTGGGAAATCACTAATTCATCTTAATAAGCCAAACCAGCTCACACAGCTTAATAAGAAGTGCAGCTTAATAAGGCTACAACAATAGCTGTTAACAGTTATGACTTTACAACAATATTAATGTTACATTTTTTATAGTGTTAGGAGACGTATATAATTATATATTTCAATGTTTAATTGTTGCTAACCGCTGTCTGGCAAGATGTATCTGTCATGTTTTGGTTGTAGCTGACTGAAGCACTAACAGCTGACTAAACAGTCTTCATACAACAGTGATGTGTCCTACCGGTGGCATCAAATCTCAGCTGTGTCATGTCTGGCCCATAGGTGGGGAGGATTAGGCACATCCATATTAATTAGTATAGCGAATTTGAGAGATTAGGGCTCTTCTCCAAGTGTGTCAAGGCTGTTCACACTCTGCTGTGCAGCTCATGGTTTTAAAAGTCAAATCCATGGAGGGCAAGTGCACCTTCTGCCTCACAAGCTGGTGGTAACATCATGCAATAAATGGGCAGAGACTCAGAATAACTTGGATAATCACAGAGTAAACACATATCATTACACAAGCTCATTAATGCAGTCATCTATGCTTTAATGGGCGTTCATTTCAAGTAGATAGAAATCAACATCAGCAGTTTAAAAAAATCATGTCTGGATCAAGGAACATTTTATGTCAAAGTCAATGCTGATGTAAAACAGAACCTAATTTAACTTCTAGTGACTTATCAGTGGATCTCACCATTCCGCTCTTACACCACTCTACTGATAGGGCCTCGCACTGCACAGGTTTTCTCCTCCACCTTCACCTATTGAACGATGCATCCCAGCCCCCGGGAAGCAGCCGGGAATAGATATGTGATTAAATGTTCCTTGTATAGATTCTCCCTATCGGCCTCTCCGCCCTCCAGGGTGGTTACGTGACAGAAGACAAACATTTAACTCATTCGTGTGTTGTCGTCATTGTTTTAGTAAATAGAAGGCAGTGCAAGATTGCTATCCCAATCTCGTCTATGCCACGCAAGCATGTATGCCATTATCTTCATAATTTCAGTCATTTCAATTAGCTGACTTGTATGTGCTCGCTTTCCTTCATGGTACAGATGCTGAAGTGATTGAGGCAGGCCAAAGTCAATTAAACTCAAAATGCCTACCGCTAAACTTAAAGGAAGCTGAAGCTGAGATGTGCCTTTGTTTGAAGGAACAGGCCCATATGCGTTACATCACATGTCTACAGTAATGCTGGTGTTAGATAAGGGTTTTGAGGGGGTTTATTTTTTTGTTTTGTTTTTTGCTATGCTCAGAGTCTAAGTGGATGCTTCCCAGTCCTGCATAGGTTAGCATTCCCATCACACTAAAATCAGGGAAGGGGGTGCGTTTGAGCAGTGAAATCACAAATGTGCACAACAGGGCTATTCAGGACTCAGTACTGGAAAACGCTAGTCTAAGGGCACATTCTAAACTATTACTCAGTAAAGCTTTGCAGAAGTGTGATGCTGATGCACAGTACTTCTCTAACTGATGCTGCTGACATGGAAGGGAGACTAATGACCTTTTTTTTGATAAATAGCATGTTCAACTGTGAAGCATATAGACATAGCAGAGTGCAAGTTTGCACGCTGCCCTATACCACACTGCGGTTTTGATTTTAAACAGGCCAAGGTTGTCAGACATTTCAATGAAAGCCCATTATAAACACCTAACTGCCTTTCTCATTTTTCTCCAAACTCTCCCGCAGATACCTCCCAGCTGTCCGGGGTGACCCTGATCTCTGCGACCTTGGTTAAGGACCACTCCAGCACCCCCCACCAACCACCGGCCCCTTGGGTGGAGGCGTGCACATGCCCGCTGGGATTCACGGGGCAGTTTTGTGAGCGTTGCGCATCGGGCTTCAGCAGGGAGACTCCTAGCAGTGGACCATACTCACCCTGCGTGCCTTGTAATTGTAACCAGCATGGGACCTGCCACCCGGAAACAGGTGTGTGTGTGTGTGTGTGTGTGTGAGTGTGTGTGTGTGTGTGTGTGTGTGTGTGTGTGTGTGTGTGTGTGTGTGTGTGTGTGTGTGTGTGCTCGTGTGCATGCAAGTGTGTGTCTGATGATGGGGTGGAGAGATGTTCAGTGGTTTTTGTGTAAGAGACTTTGCAGAGAGAATGCAGTGGATTAGTCAGAGAGTAGAAAGATCACTGATTACAACTGGAACGCCTGTGCCTGTTTTGGGAAATAGGACATGCATGTTTGATTTCATTACTGAGCCAATTTCTATTTCAAAAACGAACTCACTGGGGTTTAAGGTCTGCCAGGGTTTCTTTTAGATGATTAGGTAAGTGTGTGTGTGTGTGTGTGTGTGTGTGTGTGTGTGTGTGTGTGTGTGTGTGTGTGTGTGTGTGTGTGTGTGTGTGTGTGTGAGTGTGTGTGTGTGTGTGTGTGTGTGTGTGTGTGTGTGTGTGTGTGTGTGTGTGTGTGTGAGTGTGTGTGTGTGTGTGTGTGTGTGTGAGTGTGTGTGTGTGTGTGTGTGTGTGTGTGTGTGTGCCACCATTTTCTTCCAGTATCCTTGGCTTTTCATCTCTCATTCCCCTACTCTAACCTCTCAGCTTTCTTGTCTGTCCTTCAACATTTCCCAATACTTCTGCATCTATCTTTGGAAACCTTTTCAGTATTCCATCTCGATCTTCCTTCATTGTTTCACCCATGTCCAGCTTCTCTCACTCACTGTCTATATATATATATATAATATGGCCCAGTTAACAAGCTGGACAGTGATTTCAACGCATGTACAGCAGAGACAGAGTTCACCGTCAGTTCTCTCTTTCTCATTAGCCCCTTTAGGCAACCCCTAGCTAATTAATGTTAATGGAAGGTGTGTGTGTGTGTGTGTGTGTGTGTGTGTGTGTTGGCTCTCTCTGTATACTGCCACCATTTCACTCTAACTCACCCAGATTAATTTGCTATTCTCTCTTCTCCTTTCACAGCGCATCTGAATCACTGGTCTCTCCCCCCTTTTCTCTCTTTCCATTTCTCATTCTCTATCTCTTTCTCTCACCCCCACACACGTACACTCTAAGGAGTCGTTTTAGTCCCTTTCAATGTACTGCAGATTGAGCCCCCCCCCCCCCCCCCCCCCTTCATTCCTCTTATGAGCATAATATGTGATTAGTTCGGTACAAGACTCTAACGGTACAAATTAATGTCAGACATGACCCGATCTGCTCTGAGTGGAGACAGAGAAACAGAAGGGGCGGTGCTCATTTATTAAGCTGTTAGAAAGGTCAAGGGGGAGATGGGAAGGGGAAGTTGAAGGCAAAGGAGCAAATTGAAGGAGGAGCACGAGCAGAGGAAGAGGAAGAGCAGGAGAGTGAGGGCATGCACGCGCCGGAGACCCGCCCATCCCTGGAGAGCAGGAGAAGGCTCTGCGCCGCACATTTATTTCTGAACCTGTTTAACTTCAAAGCAGGATTGAATGCCAACCGCAGCGGGTGCTGCTTGGGAACATTTAGGTGCTTAAATCCTCCTCAGGTTAGTAAATAAAATTAGGCTTGAAATGAGCCCCTGCTGGAAATGCACTCACTTACTATTAGCATATGCGCATGTCATTCCTCATTTCTACATGGCACCACCAAACAGAACGTCTTTTAAACTCATTTTGAAGTCACCCGCCTAATTGCATTTTGTTAGTCCTTTGATGAAGGCTAATTCAATCTGGTTTCCCCTTCAAAAGAGGCTGACTTGCATGCAGAAAGGCCACAACATTCTAATTTTTATGCGTGAGTGGGGCAGGGTGTTTGCCAGATATTCAAATTAGGCTATAATTGGCTATTAATTGGTTAATGGGCCTGTCATTCATCTTAGGCCATGTTTGTTTGGTTGAAAATAACAGGGGAGTTGAGTTTCCACCCGAGTGCAGTGCCGGCAATGCTTCATAATTGTGATTTATTAAAAGTTCTCTAGCTTGTGTCATTGCTGTTTGCTCACCAGCAGACAGCAGATTGGAAATGTTAATACTTGCAGCAGGAGTACATAAGAGAGCACCGCTTCTACAGGAACGCTGTAGGCCTAAAATGAAAACAAGGCTACGTCCTTCAAACACGTGTGTGTGTGTGTGTGTGTGAGAGAGACAGAGGGCCGTGCGAGTGCTGCTGCTCCTCTCTGGGTGTGCATTTGTCCAGGGAGCATTAATTTAAGACTTGCCATCCATTAAATTGGGCTGTGTATGGGAGGGGGGTGGCAGAGAGAGAGTGGTGAAAGGAATAGGTACGAGACGGGAGTTTTTAATTCTCTCTTCTTTCTCTTTTCTTACTCCCCCTTTCTCTTTGACCTTCTCTTTCCCCCTCTTCCACCAGTGCTCAGTAATTAGATTAGGATCATTAAACTTGAATGAAGTAATGCATTTCGAACAGTAACTCTGTACATGTGTCTATGTACATGCCTGCAAACTGATTCCTAACTTTTTCTCATTCATTTTTCTCATGTACTGATGTGGCACAATGTGCCTTGCAAATAACGCCTGATTGATCTGTGTATCTGATGGATCTGTGGATCTGATGGATCTGTGGATCTGATGGATCTGTGTATCAGATGGATCTGTGGATCTGATGGATCTGTGTATCAGATGGATCTGTGGATCTGATGGATCTGTGGATCTGGTGGATCTGTGGATCTGGTGGATCTGTGAATCTGGTGGATCTTATCGCTTAACATAATTGCCACAGAACTATAGTACTCGACCTTCATAATCACCAAATAATGCTGTCACATAACTCAGAAGAGAAAATCTTAAAATGGATTATAAAGTTATAAAATAGAGGTATGAAAGTTATTAAAAAATATATTTATGTTCATTTATCATCTGTAATTGTATGTGTTGTCTTTGAAACACCACTGCCTGAGATAATACATTTTTATAGTGGAATAGTTGGATCCAATGGAAACTGTTTCCTTTCCAACGATTTCTGCTTATAACTGATGGACTTGTTCAGACTTTCAGAGGTAAAGATATAAAAGGGAAGAAACAGAGAGAGTGAATGAGAAAGTGAGAGATGCACAAAGAGAGAGAGACAGAAACAGTGAGAGAGAGACAGAGAGAAATGAAAAATGATAGGTGCTTTATAAAGAGAAATGCTGCCTTTTTCCTCAGCCTTGTCTCTTCTAAGATTACATCTA